>NC_081343.1:59808724-60108724 GCF_029784015.1 Lycium ferocissimum
AAATGGCCAAAACCCTTTACACATGTCCGTTTGACCCCCGTAAGATACCGTTGGAAAGGTATTTCAATGATCTACAACTTTCATCAAGGAAGTTTTCCCAAATTCTCAATTAATAATGGGGTTATGATCGTTGGAAGTAAGACCTTTCTATAAACTCACTTGCAAACATGCCCCGCAGTGGCTTTCAACTTTGTTTTCCCAAAGACATTTCTTATGACTTAATTGGTTTTCAAAACACTTCCTATAACCTCATATTGGTTCCATTATATTATCATGTTATGATTACATTCGTCGAGAGTTACGGGGTGTTACACCACTCGGAAGGACAAATATAAGAGTCACGCGCTTAACCGCGAGATCAATGGGCAGCCCTATGTAGGCTCCTCCGAAAAGAAGGAATTAATTCGTGAGCTCCCGCCCAGCTAGCGTTGGGGTTCGTCTAATTGATTTGTGCGCGGGTGTTGTATTAATAATCCAACTGTCTCATCCTTAGATATGGAGGTGAAAGGGCATCAATATGAAGATCCTCAATTGAGCCACTATAGAGATATATTTCATGAGAAAGAGAAGTCTCCATTTGAAACTTCTATAGATGGAATTCTTAGATACCGAGGCAGGCTATGTGTTTCGAATGTCACAGAATTACGTCGTCAAATTCTAAAAGAAGCTCATTATTCTCGGTATTCTATTCATCTGGGAGATGTATCATGATCTCAAGTTAATGTATTGGTGGGATGGAATGAAGAAAGACAGCATAATTTGTAGTTGAATGTCCAAACTGTCAACAAGTAAAAATTGAACATCAAAAGCCAGGAGGATTATTGCAAGCAATGGAACTCCCCACTTGGAAATGGGAAGTGATCAACATGGACTTTATTGTGGGTTTGCCTCTCTCCCGAAGTAAATATGACTCCATATGGGTTATCGTGGACAGACTCACGAAATCGGCCCATTTCCTTCCAGTCAGAACTACATACTCAGCAGAAGATTATACAAGACTGTATCTTAAGGATAGTAGGACTCCATGGTATTCCGATGTCTATTATCACAGATAGAAGAGCGCAATTTACACCTAAGGTTTGGAAGTCTTTCTAATAAGGTTTGGGTACTCAAGTAAAGCTTAGCACGGCATTTCATCCTGGCCCGACGGGCAAGCCAGGCATTACCATTCGGACTTTGGAGGATATGCTAAGAGCATGTGTTCTAGATTTCGGTGGTAGTTGGGATGACTACTTACCCTTATGAGTTTTGCGTACACAATAGCAGCTACCATTCCGGTATTCAAATGGCTCCGTATGAAGCTTTATATGGAAGGAAATGTAGATCCCCAATTGGGTGATTTGAAGTAGAATGTGACTAACGAGTGCCCCGAATTGATTCAACAAGCATGAAAAGGTCAAGGTGATCCGAGATCGATTGTGACCCAAAGTCGCCAAAAATCTTATGTGGACAACCGTCGACGAGACTTAGAATTTCAAGTTGATGACTGAGTATTCTTAAAGGTGTCGCCAATGAAATGAGTGATGAGATTTGGTAAGAAAGGGAAGTTGAGTCCTCGATATATAGGACCTTATAAGATTGTCCGCAAGGTGGGTCAAGTAGCCTATGAATTGAACTTACCCTCGGAACTTGAATCAGTTCATCCGGTTTTCCATGTCTCATTGCTCTATAAGTGTGTTGGAGATCCTATGAGAATTATTCCAGTAGATGATGTGCAAGTGACAGAAAGGTTGGCTTATGAAGAGGTATCCGTTGCCATACTAGATAGGCAAGTACGGAGACTTAGAAATAAAGAAGTAGCCTCAGTTAAGGTCGTATGGAGAAATAACAACCAAGAAGAAATGACTTGGGAAGCGGAAGAGAATATGAAATCCAAGTACCCGCACTTATTTCAGTCCCCGGAAGAGATCCACGATGAAACATTAAGATTATGAGGTATGTATGTTTTCTTTTTATGTATATGGGTCGGGTGTGGCCAAACTATATTGCTATTATGTTATGGCCCTATGAGGCATTGTTATTATGGGCTGTTGTATTGGGATGGTAGTGCGACAGATGGGAAAGGCTACGTGGAAAATTTTCGTAAATTTTCAGAGAATTCCCGAGAACTCAACATTCGAGGACGAATGTTCTTAAAGGGGGGAAGAATGTTACACCTCACAAAAATTTTTCGTTGATGCACAGTGAATAGACTAATGAAGGGCACGAAGTAAACGATGTTTTAATAAGTAAGAAACAACATTTGATGACCCTAATTGAAATTTCAAAGACATTCGAGGCAAGAGAGGAAAGTTTGCCAAGAAAGGCAAGGTATACGTTATGTATCGGAAAAGATTTATGAGTAACAAGTTAATGATGACTTAATAATGTCTTGGAGAAGAGTTGTAACGTCCCTTAGATTGTTAATGAGGTGTTAAAAAAGAAGGTTCCATAAGGATTGGAGATCAAACGAGTCGACGAGAACGAATTTCGGAAAGCTGGGCAATATACGGTCCAACATACGAACCGTATAAAATATACTGGCCGTATATTAGACCGTATGTTCTGCCCAGAATGGCAGCCCTCATTGGACCAAAGATACGGCCAGACATACGGTCTATATAAAAGATACGGACCGTATGTTGGTCCGTAGAACTAAGCGGGACAGATTTTTAAGTTATTAGAAAGGGGACCAAGTTCATTCCATTCATTTCATTTTCTCACTCTACACTTCAAGAACACTCTAGAAAGCTCTCCACCCTTCTTCCAGAAGAACTCAAGAGAAAATCATGATCAACTTCATCAAACCAAGAGAATCAAGTGTAAGAAACTCATTAGGGTTCATCCAAGGCAAGAAATCCCATTAGAAGTGAACTATGGTTTTGGCTCAAGTGAAGTATTTCCACTCAAGGCTCATTCCCACACTATCTAAGGTAAGTTTTATGATCATTCCAGGTTGTTTAAGGTATTGAGGGGTTGAAAGACTTGAATTGTAGAAGGGGATAGAAAATGGGTCATGAATGTGAGAATAGTGGCATTTTTTAGTAGTAGCTTGAAATGAGTCATGATTCTTTATAAGTTGTGATTATAATTATGCTATAAATGATGTTAAGGACATGGGATAAATATTATATTGTGAGTAAATGCAATAGTGTACTATGACCATGGTTATGGGTAAATTGAAGTGAGATTTGGGAAATGTGGATAATGTAGGTGTATGAAGATTGTTGCTTATGATATTGTGAATGTAATTATAGATGTTTGGGAGTTGATATGTAATATGGGGAAAGTTGTATAAACAAAGGAAATGCTGCCCAATTTTCTCTAGCTTTAGTTGAGCATGTTCATGTATGATCGATTAGCTAATGTTACTACGAACTCTCTCAAGGTAGTAAACGTGAGTATCAAGGAGAACGATCAAGCGATAGAATAGCTAAACGAAAAGGTATGTAAGGCTAGTCCCTTCCTTCTAAGGCATGACTCCCATGGCATGAATTCACCTATTTTCCCATGACTTTCTTACATTCCGGCAATTATGAGCCTATGATTATAAGGAGCTTAACATGAGATAGAGAAACGAGATATGTCATGAGCATGCTAGTGATGATAATGAGTTAAGTCTAAAGACCCTAAAGCTAATGATTCTAACTATGATCCATTGATGTTGTTTATTGTATACACTCACCTTATGTGCTAATTCCTTCAAGGTGAGGCAGAATGCTTATAAATGCTCTATAATGGAATCGAGGGTTCATGACCTTATGTCACCCCGAGAAAGTATAGTTGTCTTTGAGTTTATATGCATGCATTATGATGAGTACACGATGATGATATTACACCGCGCCTCATGGCCGGCGTACACAAACTAAGGCGGGCGGCGTATACACCATGTCTAGATGGCATGGGCGGTACACCACTAGTGGGCGGCACGAGACGGTTACCCCGTACGCGGAGGTTCGGACGTGTGCTAATGATGATCACACCGTACCTATATGGTCGGGCAGCTTATACATATATATATATGTATACATGCTATGATGATGATATTTATGAAGTAAGTCAGCATGCATTATTTCTATTAAAACTGACAGTTAGTTACAGATTGTTCTTCATTTGATATCCCTCTGTTTCATTGATGTATTGTTACTGTTTATGCTTTACATACTCGGTACAATGTTCATACCGACGTTCTTTTCTTTGACGCCGTGTTCACGCCCACGAGTAGAACGGAGGCGATCAGTTCATAGGAGCTATCAACAGACTTTGAGAGCACTCCATTGTTCTGGAGGTGCCATTGCTTATTATTTTGTGTATATATATTTTGGGCATCTTGTCCCGTCCATATGTCTAGTATTTTAGTAGAGGCTCGTAGAAACGTACGTGTGGGTAGTATGGTCTCACGATTTCCTCATTGTTTGTATATCATTTTGATAGCCGAAGGGATTATGTATATAAAGGTAAATATGTTTCAAATGAAAATGGTTCTTCTATGATTATAAGCATGAGATTAATGAATGATCGCAGGATGAGTATGATTACTAGTAGTATGAGCGGTGCTCAGTGGTTAGCCCCGGATACCCGTCATGGCCCCTAATCGGGTCGTGACACTTACATACTATCAGTCAGTGTGCATCTGTTGTGCTTGGCCGTGCCGTCCTTCGGACTAGTTATCTTTCTTGGTTGTGGCCTTGTCGGCCCTAATTATACATATATGTGTTGTTGGGCCTTTTCTGATTGCAGGTTATCATGATATACTTCTTACAATTGTTATTCAGCGGCCTTGTTGGCCTATGATTCATGTTACAGAGTTCAAATATCACAGTTGCTTCGCTCGGCCCTTCGGGTGCTGGGTGCCGGCCACACCCCCCAATGTTGGGGTGTGACATCATATTGTTTATGGATTCCGATTTCTCGGACATGCGTGAATCTCTACGCGCCGTCACTGAGTCTGAACTCCAAAATGAATAGCCACTCAACGCCACCAACGGCGGCGCCGCTGGTAGCGCTGCCGTCCTTTCAGATTTTCCGTCATTAGCCGCTGTCACCACCATCAAAACAAAGATCACAACGTTGTTGACAGAAGACAGACATGAAAAGAAATAGTGGAGAAAAAGAAAAAGAAAAGTTTCAGATTATAGTAGTAACAAAAGCTAGAGAGAAATAAGAGGTGGACCGGTTGGAAGCATTAATACTTCCTCAAGTGTTATGGTTTTGGTTTGAGATTGAGATTGAGATTGAAATTGTTTAACGGCGCTGTAGGTTGAGAACTCTTTAAGTTGATATGATTTTTCTAATTTTGGAGGAGCGAGAGGGGTGAGGGAGAAATACAAGCCATAAACCTAATGTATTTGGTATAGTTATGAATAGTAATTTACAAAATCACTATAGCTACTAAATATAAATAAATTAAAAGGTAGTTACTATCAATAATTACCTCTTAGATGTAGCTATGCCAAGTAATTATTCCATATACATATGCCTTAATCTGGACTGATTTCCTCGTCGGATAATCAAGTCAGTCTATAGCTCATATTGGGATATCGTTTGAAGCCCAGAACGCAAACGGGCTATAAGCCTGTACCAGTGGACTCTCAGCTGATTTACACAAATATTCTCTTTTTAGGTCATCATTTAGATTTTTTCTCTATTTAAAAAAATTATGCAAATATAGCCTTGAGAAATTACTGTACTGGACAACGTTAGACTCGGGTCTTATGTTTGCTTATACATTGCTCAACATTATAGAAAAATCATTAGACTGTCGTCTAACGTTTGCAAAACTTACAAAATTTTAGACTGGTTAATTTTTCTCATAAAATTTTCAGTTTGCTCAAAAGAGATCTTTGCACCGTGATTTCAAAAGTTTATAAGTTGTAAGAGAATTTTTTTAAAAAGGATCATCTTTTAAACAGTTGCCCCAGAAAAATTTCACTGGGCTCTTTACTTACTGAAGCCACAAATTGGCCCATTTTGTAGCTTGTATATCGCTGTCGACCATTTTTTTGCGCGGATTGTCCTTCTTTTGGGATGGTCTTTAATTTTTGGCCCTTCAAATTGCTGGTCTTTAATTTTTTCCCTCCGCTTAAAAAAGTGGCCGAAAATACCCCGAGGGTCTGGGTTCGAACCCTGGCTCAGTAAAAAAAAAAAAAAAAACCTCAAGGCCAGACTTTTGCCTTATGCGGCAGACTTTGCCTTAAGGCATAACTAAAAGTTTACGGCAAACTTTGCCTTAAGACATAATTAAAAGTTTGTCTTATAAGGCAAAGTCTGCCGTCTCCAGCAGACTTTTAGTTATGCCTTAAGACAAAGTCTGTCATTTTCCTCATAAGTTCTATGTAACTTCGCCCAAAAAAGCATAGGTTGTCGGGTTTCGAACTCAGAACCGCGATGGTATTTTTGGCCACCATTTGAAGTGAAGGATAAAAATTAAAGACCAGGGAATTGAGGGACAAAAATTAAAGACCAGTCCGTATGATTATGAAGGATAATCGTGCAAATTTCCCGCCGTGGACAAACTTAGTAAATTGTCTTTAAGCAGAAAGGAAATTACAACAAAAGGTCAAGCAATCATGAATTGAAGTAGTTTCAATTATTGAAGTAGATATTTAAATAGGTGAAATGTCCCTCTCTTAGAGGAATCCACAAACTTATCTTTTTTAAGCTAAAATTCTTCATAAATTTAACAATTAAAAAAGTCAAAAAAAGAAGCTGTCTCATCTTATTGAGAAGTGCCAATGTTGGGAAGTGTTTCTAAGTACTACTTATATAATTTAGAGCTCGTTTGGAAGGGCTTATGGACAGTGGCGGATTCAGAATTTTGAATTCGTGGGTGTTGAAGTTTTTTAACATAAAATACTACGAATCACATCGTATAAGTATTACGGACGCCGTGAAACTGTAATGGATAACGATAACTAGCTAGAATAAAGATTGGTGGGTTTCCGTTATTCTAGAGGAACAATTCATCTTTAGAAGGGGTAACTTTGGAGTCCATTTTTAAATAGATTTTCTATTTCTTTTTTTGTTACAGTGAGTCAGATAAAGTAAAAAGAAAAAAAAATGTAAAACAAAAATCAGTGAAGAAGAAATGAAAAACTATGGAGTATTGGGTCAAAATAGTGGCTAGTAGAAAGAACAAAAGAGTAGATCTGATTGGGGCAAAAATAAAAGGGCAGTAGCTAGCTTGATAATATAAGGAAAATATTTATTAAAAAGGACATGGTAACTTAGAAGTGAGAATTGAACTCTCACTGCCCAACTTTCATAACCTTCCAGCACCTTTCATTGGCCAAAGCACCCATAAAACTTTTTACTACCTGGGTGCTTGCTAACTTTATATATCCATTTTCTTACATTTTCAATCTAATAACACACACTCTTCGTTAGTTCTCTGCTTAAGCCCCCAAATTTGATATATAGATCCGCCTCTGCTTATGAATTTTGACTTATAAGTTAGAAATTCTAGCTTATGACTTATTTTTGTCATTTTGACTTAAAAATAAATATTTAAAAGCATTTTTTTTATTTTACCAAACACCACAAAAGTACTTAACAACTATTTTTGACTTAAAAGCACCTAAAATAAGTCAATCCAAACTGGCCAAGCATTGGTGGAATTCTTTTCTTGGGAAAATCAAATTTGACTATACACTACAATAATACATATATAAAGTGAAAAATGGACAATCGGACGCTAAAGCCAAAAGCCATTGAAATTGGATGGAAATGACACATTCCAATTCACATTAAAAAACATTACTTTGACATTTGGCCATTTCCATTTGCTACGTCTACTTTTAGCAGATACTATATAGTACTATTATGTATGGTGAAGTGATAGATTGACAATTAGTTTCATCGTCCCACTGTATTCATTCAAAGTAACTCAAGATTTTTATGCAATTTTGGAAAAGAAAACTGAAAGGGTCCAAGTGATCACCAGATGAATGATACTGACTCAGAAATCTCAGCTCCACTAAGTAAGCATTAATTCACTTCCCCTCCATTTACTAATATCGCAATTATTCTTTCACTATTTTCTCATAACAAACATCACATTAATTTGCAGTTCAAAGAGATGATGATGATAACTCTCCGGTTGAACAAGTGGCACTCACCGTTCCCATCACCGACGATCCCACTATTCCTGTCATCACTTTCCGCATTTGGTTTCTCGGCACTATCGCATGTTTTCTCCTCTCATTCCTCAACCAATTCTTCTGGTACGGTTGAAGTGTATGACCATCTTATCTAAAAGCTTAAACTCTTAGAGAAAATAGACTTTTGATATTTAATTATATTCTCAATAGGTACCGCCGTGAACCCCTCACCATCACCTCCATCTCCGCCCAAATCGCAGTGGTTCCGTTAGGCCACCTCATGGCTAACGTCATTACAGACCGAGTTTTCTTTAAAGGAAGCAAGTACGAGTTCACACTGAATCCAGGCCCATTCAACGTTAAAGAACACGTGCTGATCACGATATTCGCTAATTCTGGAGCTGGGAACCCGTATGCGATTCATGTGGTTAGTGCAGTGAAGTTGTTTTACAAGAAGAAGTTGAGTTTTTGGGTGGCGTTGATAGTTGTTGTTACCACACAAGTGTTGGGGTTTGGTTGGGCTGGGATTTTCCGACGGTATTTGGTGGAGCCGGCAGGCATGTGGTGGCCCCAAAATCTAGTTCAGGTGTCACTATTCAGGTAATTAATGACCACTCACAAATACCCTACGAATGGTTGCGTGTCACGGCGGGTCTAGTTGCGTGTGAAGTACTCCTATGTCCCAAATGTTTGCTACGAAAGAAAATGTTTTTCAAGAAAATGAGTTGATTTTCCTCCACATATTTTGTGTTTGGTATGTAATTGGAAAATGACATTTTAAGAGCATTTGCATATATTCTAACCAAAATCATAAATATTTTGAATAAGCAGTGCAACTTTTGGTGGTGGGGAATTAGGGTCGGGAGGTGGGGTAGGCTGGTCGAGGAGTGGGAGAAGAAATTCGAAGGAGGGTGGGGGTGGAAGGTAGGGGTGGGCGGGGTAGTGGAGTGGGGTTTGGGATGGGTTAGTGGTGGAAGGTAGGGCGTGGGTAGCTTGGGGTTGGGGTTTTTTGGGGTGGTGGGTGGAAGGGGTGGTGGGGTGGGTTTGTTGGTGCGGGGCTGGAGTTGGGGGTCGTGGGAGTTGGGCGTGCAGGGTGGTTGGCCAATGCATCGGTGTGTTTTCGTTAATCCGAAAAATATTCTCTCAAATTTTTATGAAAAACACTTTCACCTATTTTGAGAAAAATATTTTCCTTAGAAACACATTTTCCAAGATTTTAAGTGCAACCAAACAAGAGAAAATAGGAAAATACTTTCCGTCAACCAAATACCCTCAAACTTCTAAATTTTGACCATGAATTCGGACACGATAATTTTAAATTTTTAAAATAAAATTTATATATATTGGAAACTATGCAAATAAATCACAATAATTAGTAACTTAAAAAATTAAAAGACATATAAAAAAATTCAGATAAAAAAAAAAAACTTGATTAACTCTCGAAATTTCAATTGTGCACATAAATTGGGACGGGGGAAGTAATTTTTTTGAAATTAATCTAAATAAATTATAAATATTGTTTGATTATAAGTTTATCATTAAAGATAAAATAACAAAATAAATTATTTTTAAATTTTAGAAATTAACCTTTATCGAAATTTCAACTGTTCACAATTAATGCTTGCAAGTCTTTACAAGAAAAGAAAAATATCCAATGCTCCCGAAACAAAGACAATAATATAAGTTTGATCTGTAGAAGCACGTTTTACCATTCGAAGGAAATATCATCTGAATAAAAGTACGATTCTATAATACTTATTCTATTTTGTAGTTAAAACTTCTTTAAGTTAATTAAAGTATGTTATACAAAATGTAATGTAATGATTTTATCATACTTCTTACGTAATTTTGATTTTTGAATCTGCTGATTTTTCTTTAAAATTTCAAAAACCAATGTTTTAATTTACATGCTCCCACTAGCTCACTCTTTTTGCAGCAACATCTTCCTCATCTTCTTCTTCTTCTTCTTTTTTTTTTTTGTTTGTTTTTTTTTGTTTTTTTTTTTTTTTTGTTCTTTTTGTTTTTTGGGTGGGGGTAGTGGTGGTAGATACTAAATACTAATGGCCGACATCTTTTGTCTGTCATGTTCGGTCTTCAGTGAATATCACTTTACCAAAAGACATTCCATTAGTAAAAACAGTACTCTAGAGTTCTTGCCAAAAAGGCCTTGTTTATATTTTTTATGTTAAATACTTTACATTGTGCATATTAAGGCCCTGCATTTTAATACTTTCAAATTACGTTTTGGACATACAATTTGGATATTTTAAGTTGTATTTTCTCTTATAGACATAAAAACCCCACAAATTATGAAAGCTATCAAAATATTCTCAATTCTTATACAATCTTACCAAATGAACAAGTCATAATTCATAACAAAATTAGTACACTGCTAAAAAGCCTTTCTAAAAAATACAACATCAATTAATCAAACTTTAGTTTAATAAAAATGAAAATTTAACATGAATAGTAATGTAACTACTCTTTCATATAATCCTCTCACATAAATTAAAGGTTGGCAGATATAAGTAAAGGTTGGTGGAAGTTAATGAGATTGGTAAATAATTGATGGGGTAATTGTTAAAAATATCTACCAACTTATAGGTCTTTTTTTACAAAATATAAACTTATCGGTTAATTTTATATTTAAAAAAATTAACCATGATTTCAAATCCCAAATCATGCCTTTTTGGATGATTTGAGGTTTGAAACCATGAGTGAAAACGCATGGCCAAACGCCTACTAAGCAAGACTATGAAATGCGAATTTTTGAAAGGGTCACGGAGTTGAATAATAAACATAAGTGCTGATAAAAAATAGTAGTAAATCGTCCCTTCTTGGAATATCTGTCAGCAAATTATGGAATTCCAGCAGAGTAAGTTTGTTTGTTCGACCTTTTGAGTTGGTGTGCCAATATTGCCTGTAATAATTTGACAACGAAATTGAAAAGGTACTTGCATATTTTGGTGAACTGCATGACTAATCTTAGAATACAGGAAAACTGTATTAGATGTCTAAGTGCAAGCTTGTTGGAACCAGGCATCCAAGTACCAAAAAAAAAAAAAAATTAAACCCATCGACAGACGGGCGCTTGCCGTCCACTTCTTTCACTTCGAAGACCTAAAGTCGATTTGCTCCATTTAGATACTTGGTGGGTTATTCCTATTCCACTTAGACACTTTTTGCACCGTTATGGAAGAAACCAACACCAAAGGGGGCGCCACCTCATTGCACATCCAACCACCAAAAGCCCCAATTTTTAATGGTCAAAACTCCACGAATTTACAAATTAGTAAATTTACAATTAAAATGAGTTGACACAATTTAATTGAGTTGGCACAATTTAAATGAGCTGGCACAATTTAATTGGCCACTTAATCCACGTAGGAGACGACTGGTGTTGGTTTTGCTCCGATAACGGTGCAAAAAGTGTCTAAGTGGAATAGGAATGACCCACCTGAAGTGTCTAAATGGAACAAGGGCCACTTTAGGTGCTCAAGTGAAAGAAATGGACGATCACAGGTGTTCGTCGATGGGTTTGGCCAAAAAAAAAAGGAAGAAAAAGATCGTCCAGGATAGTCCTATAAACATGGCATTTTATGCAATTATCATGAATATGATATACCACTACAAAGAAAAGATGAAAGGAAAGAAACATTTAATACCAAATTAAACAAACCAAGGTACAAGTCTGTTTTATACAACGGATTGATTGACCTTTTTAGAGGCAAAAAACTTGATGAGTTTGGCCTTCACCTTTGAACCTGTTGCGTTTTGAAATAATGGTATTGAAATTTAATATTAGTTAAAACTTCAGTAACTTTTACATAAATATATATACTCCGTGTCAAAAATGTTGGGTTCGTTTGAACCCACAGCAGACATGCTACATCCGCCTCTGATTTGATTTTTGATTCTTTTTGAACACTCCTATATGTTACCACTGCTTTAAGATTTTCCCTTCCAAATTCAAATGGCAGGGCCCTTCATGATAAAGAAGAGAGAGCCAAGAATGGACTGACAAGAAACCAATTCTTTCTCATTGCCTTTGTCTGCAGCTTTGCTTACTATGTCTTTCCAGGTTACCTTTTCCCAATGCTAAGTTCCATTTCTTGGCTGTGTTGGTTATTCCCTTACTCTGTCCTAGTCCAACAATTGGGTTCAGGGCTTCATGGCCTTGGAATAGGCGCCATTGGGCTGGATTGGTCCAGTATATCCTCCTATCTTGGAAGCCCACTAGCTAGCCCATGGTTTGCTACTGCAAACATTGCTATTGGTTATTTTCTCATTATGTATGTTGTTACACCTCTTATGTACTGGTTCAATGTTTACAAGGCCAAGAACTTTCCAATATTCTCGGATGGATTGTTTAAAGAAAATGGTCAAGAGTACAACATTTCAACCATCATAGACCCAAACTTTCACATTGATTTAGAAAAGTATGAGCATGAGGGTCGCCTATATCTCAGCATTTTCCTTTCACTGACATATGCATTCAGCTTTGCCTGCCTCACTGCCACAGTTGTTCATGTCTTCCTCTTTCATGGACGGTAAGCTGCATACGTTACTGTTATAGTGGGTAAAGTTTAGTATTTTAGAGTGACACAATAGTTTTCTGACTTTATTGTTATAGTGGGTAAAATTTAGTAATCATAGCTGACATCTCGAAGTATTGAATGGCAACACCTGTTGACTAGTTATAGAGGTGCAGGGATCTATGGCAGCTCAGCAAGTCTGCTTTACAGGAGAAGAAAATGGACGTGCACACAAAGCTCATGAGAAAATACAAGCAAGTTCCTGAATGGTGGTTCACGAGTATTCTACTAGTAAATATTGCAGCAACTGTATTTGTATGTGAATATTACAAAAACCAGCTTCAATTACCATGGTGGGGTGTTTTGTTAGCGTGTGGCATTGCATTCTTTTTCACCCTCCCAATTGGAGTCATTACTGCTACCACAAACCAAGTAAGCCCATGTTTACTATTCAGTAAAATAGCAGCTTGAAATCATCACTACCCACAGCTTTTGTCCAAATACTTACTGCAGGATTTAGGCAAAATTAGTTAAAATAATATAGCTTGGTTTCGTGTTGTGAACTATTGTTTCTTCCTTCGGCAACACTGATGTTTCACACTTTTTTTGCTGCTCAGACACCTGGTTTGAATGTGATCACGGAGTGCATAATGGGATACTTGTATCCAGGGTATCCAGTTGCTAATATGTGCTTCAAGGTGTATGGTTATATCAGTATGAAGCAAGGTTTAACATTCCTGCAAGACTTAAAACTTGGACATTATATGAAGATTCCCCCTAGGGCAATGTTCATGGCTCAGGTTGGTTTTTATATATCTTGACAAAAAGGAGTAACATAATTCAGCAAACTGTTCCAAATCTGTTTTTTCTGTTGTGAACTATCTATTCAGGTTGTTGGAACCTTAATATCAGCAGTTGCGCATCTGGGAACAGCATGGTGGCTAATGGACACTGTCCCAAATATTTGTGATAGGGCTCTACTTCCTCAAGACAGTCCATGGACATGCCCAATGGATCATGTATTTTATGATGCCTCAGTGATCTGGGGTCTGATTGGGACA
The DNA here is from genome assembly GCF_029784015.1 of Lycium ferocissimum. NCBI lineage: Eukaryota > Viridiplantae > Streptophyta > Magnoliopsida > Solanales > Solanaceae > Lycium > Lycium ferocissimum. The sequence continues at coordinate 59,822,399 of NC_081343.1, forward strand.
AAGAGGATTTTTGGAGGTCTGGGCTATTACTCTGCGACAAATTGGTTTTTTCTTATTGGAGCTGTAGCTCCTGTGTTTGTTTGGTTATTACAGAAAGCTTTCCCAAAGCATCAATGGATTAAATTGATTTCAGTGCCTGTGGTATTAGCCGGAATAATTAAAATGCCACCTGCTACTGCTGTCAACTACAACAGTTGGATCATTATTGCGTTTATTTCAGGATTTGTTGTATATAGATACTACAAGAATTGGTGGAGTCGTCACAATTATGTCTTATCGGGGGCATTAGATGCCGGATTAGCATTCATGGGTGTATTGTTGTACTTGTGCTTAGGACAAGAGCATGTTAGCCTTCAGTGGTGGGGAAGTCATACAGATACATGTCCTTTGGCTTCTTGTCCAACTGCGAAAGGGATTATGATTGACGGATGCCCAATACTGTGGTGATGGCCATGGTTCCATCTATAAGTGTCAAATTTGTTGGACAACATTGTTACAGACTTTTGTTTGTGATCGTGGCTGTTTGTGTATTCGGGCTTCTACTGGATGTGTCATTGGCAGCAAGAAAAGAGGACTCCATGTCAAAGTTTTACGAGTACAAGATGTCGCAAACTTCTGTCAGAGAATCATGACTCAAGAAAATGCTCTGTGAAAAATAAAACTTGGATTGTTTCCACTGTTCCTATACCTCCTGTGATGAAATGAAAACTGCAAAAATTGTTTCTGGGACAACAATTACAATAGTAAATTTCTTTGTATAATATATAAACTTGCCAATTTTACTCAACTTGTTTTCTTCACCCTGCAATCTGAGTAAGGAAATGAGCAGAGATAACAATATAACACCATGTCAAGTAGTTAGCTTTTACTACTTCTGCCTCAAATTATACGGTCTAAATTGATTTTGAAATTTAACCAGTAATATTTCTGAAGAAAGAATTTTAGTGAATTATGGGTCTAGGAAATACACAGAATACGCCGTGGTAGTATCATTGAAATAGCCGAATTATCAGAAGTCGGTAAAAGATCTGAGAAGTGAAATATGGAAGCAAATAGCTCGAATTCAACCCAAAAAAAAAAAAGAATAAAAAAAAGCATTATATCTTCTTTGGTAGAAGATTCTTAAACGTGCTATTCTTGGTGGCAATTCATCTAATACAGGAATAGCAAAACGTATGTGATACATAAACCCAAGCCCATGTTGTAAAAAATGTTGGATCATCTGAACTGAATTGGGTGTGTTTCAGATAATCAATCTGAAGTAGGTATTAAGCGAATATCACGAAAGGCAACTCACCGCTAGCTTCAATTTGATTCCGTGCCATCTTCAGGGCTCACGAAATGCTGTTTCCGCTACACATTGCCTGTTGCTAGTGCTCCTCCACTTCTTCTCAGTGAATTATCAGTTTCAAAAGTTTCTGGGTCTTTCTAGGTTTTGTTTCTTTCTCAGCCTCCTTAAGAGTTTGATTAATACTGCTCCCTTGGTGTTATATTGTGGTCTCTTTCACCCTTCCAAACAAGACACAACCGAACATAAACAGGTTAGTGTTTGCCTGAATTTCCTACCTTATTTAAATTCTACCATAATTATATTTTATTTCAAAAATGTTTCCTTGTCTCTTCCATATTTGAATAATCCTTTATTGGAGAAAAAGTTTCGAACTTCTATAAATTGAAGATACGTCTCTGTCACACAAAAAAAAAAATATAGCATCCACAATGTAGTCGTTTAAGTATGTTTAGGGAGAGATTTTCTCTCAATAATTTTTATGTTTTTTATTAGTTTCTCATATGTAGGCCAATAGGCCAAGATTTGCAATTATTAGCTTTCGCATGAAGCATGTTATTTCGATCCCAACAAAACAATAGTAGTAATTGTTTCGTTAATGGTTACAATTATCATAAGCTGGTTGATTATGGATATACTCTGATGGTTTATAACGCTTAGAACTTGATGAAGTCCGAGAGGGGATAATCTTGCGGATCTCAGTGACTTTGGGGTCTGTAACAAATATCATAGTGGAAACACTGGGTTGTCTGTAAGTATCTACCAAATCTAACCCTTTTTCCTGTTTTGGCTATTGTGTAAATTCATCAAATCTGGAAGGATAAAGCTGGAGTGGTAGTTATGTTAGTTCATCTACTATCTTTCTTCTCTTATTAATGGCAGTTATGTCCTCTTTTGAGATGCTCTCTGTGCAGACTGCTATATTATGAATTTCTGAGTTGAAACTTGAGAATTACTGGATCTTACTTTGTAGGCATAGATGTGCATCTCAAGTTTGTTACTCCACTATATATTACTGTATTGCCCACAGTGATGATGTCTTCTCAGTCCCATGCTTAAGGTTTTCTCTACAAAAGTGTCTTGCAAGCAAATCGAGAGACCATATGTGCATATCTTTAGGAACATATGGCTTGTACCAATTTCCTCATAAGTGATATTGGATGAGTATTTATTGCCTTCTCAATCAGGTTTTTTCTACATAAATTTCTCACTGGCAAACCAAGAATCCTAATGCAGACTTTGGGAATAGATGGGTTCTTTTCCAATTTGAATCATGATGTTTCTAGTAAAATGAAAAATCTTTGATGAACACTAGACTTCACGATCCTCAGTGAGTGACAGACTTTCTCTTTGAAACAAAGTGTTAGTTATTCAGGGTATATAGTTCGAGGTTATGGAGAAGATCAGTATGCACTGCTATGTAATGCTCTAGGCAATCAAAGAGGCATCTAGACAGGCAACACCATAAGAGAGAAAATAACAGAGTTTTTACCTTTGCGTAGTAATCATAGAATGTGTCCACGGAGAAACCATATTTCTCCCTCGATGAAATCTGACCGGAAGTGCAAGGAGGAAACCTTATGAACTAAAATTGTGGCACCTGTTTTATGATCTGTTGTTTGAGTTTGCTAGAAATAGAGCTAATGCCTAATACAACCCAAACACTTGGATAATTTTTAATATATGATTCCTTGCTTAGAAAGTACAAATCTGTTGACTCTGTCATATTGTCCGATGAAGTGAATGGCTAACTACTTGCTTCAGCAATATTCCTTTTTCATATGCCAAGGGAGCCAAATGCTTCCAGATTTAATGAAGTAGCTTATCCTTGTCTAGTTGCTTATGGCTTGGTTTTTCTATGTAAAATAGCTTTCTTTAGCTTTAAAATTGTTTGAACGGTTTGTCATTCTTTCAAATAGAACAGTGTATAGAAACTTGTCTATTCTTTTAAAAGCGGACATTTTTGTTGAAGGAAAATGTTTTAAGCATACATACACCTATTGAACTTTGTAGTCACAAATTTCAAGAATAACAGAATATGTTGAAAAAGTTTAAAGAGGAAATTTTGTTAAAGGCAAAAGTTTTATGCAGACATACACCTTTTGAACTTTGTAGTCAAATTTCAAGAATAAGAGAATATGTTGAAAAAGGAGACAAAAGAAGATGTTGAGAAAAAAATATAGAAAAGACGACATATGGTTGGCCTTTGATGTCACCACAATTTTTTGATAAATGAGGAGACAGTATGTGATGGCTCTCTTTGATTTTGCAAAGTATTTTAGAAAAAGAGGTACTTATAGTATGAAATATTGTTTTAAAACTGTTTCTTAAATGTGTAAATGTGTTTTTACTTTATTAAGTTTCGGCATAAAATATGTTGGTAAAACCTCACCACTAATAGAGTGGAGCTTAGTAGCTGCTTTTGGGCCTCATAGGAGGTAATGTTACGTTCCTCTGGACCTGTACTATCAAATTAAATTATTCTTTGCTATTTATACAAGAGATTGTGCATTCAGTTTCAATCAACGTAAAATGTCCATCTTATTTTTTCTTTGATTGCTGCTAATGGATAGTGATGGTTCATGTAGCCGAGCTCAACTAGCTCGGTATTGAGGCATAGTTGCTGTTGATGTATTGCCACCAATATGTCCTAATTTAGAGACTTTCTTGTTGAATAATGAATAGGTCAATGGCCGTGAGGAAGTCCTCGCTTACTACTGTCTGTCATATGCAGACATTTCCAGGTTTCAGATATGTTCTATGTTAAGTTGAATGCAAAAAAAAAAAAAAAAAAAAAAAAAAAAGTTCTTAAACCTGAAAGTGATCCAAGTTACACATATGTTGGACTTTTTAAGGCAGAAAAGAGTCATTGAACTTGGATCTGGATATGGCTTAGCTGGATTAGCTGTTGCAGTGACGACAGAAGCATTAGAAGTTAGCATATCAGATGGAGATCCCCAAATAGTCGGTTGTATCCTTCTTATGCAATTGCTAGATGAGCATAATAATAATACTGAGTTTGGCCACTGGTCACTCTCTGACACAAATATGTGACGATAGGATGCAGTTATGATTTTAAGATTCTTTTTCTCTCTTCAACTTTTTCGGTTCATCAGTATCCACATACATTTGGGGGGTTCCTCTTATATCCCCAGGGGACCATCCTTATGAGTAAGGAGGAACAAGAACAAAAACTGGTGATTGCTAACCATTCCTCTTAATATTTGTAGAAAAAACAATTTGGTTCACCTAGTAGACTTCTCAAAGTGGAACCGTAACTGTCATTAGAGGTATAATGCTAGTCATTTATTGAATGGACTATCACAACCTTTTAGAATCAATTTTTTCTTTATCGATCACTTGACTTGTTCTATGCTTGTTGGCTCCAATTATAGCGGAAACCATGTGTACTGGTTTGTGATGTTGACGAGGTGATGTTTCTCTTTTTCGTTTTTTGAAAATTCTACTATATTCCTACCACTGATTTTACAGAATATCTAATAAATTATCATCTTTAGTTTATACCATGTATTTTCTGTCCTTGACATTTACTTAACGTTTAGATATACAGCACAATATCAATGCGAACTCTGGTGGATTTGGTAGAACAGAAGTGAAGCCATTGATGCTACACTGGGTCAAGATAAAGACTCTAATATCCCCAACAAGTTTGATATTATCATCGCAAGTGACTGGTAGTTCCTTCTTTACTTTCTTGCTAAAGTTACATACATATTTTTTCCTCATTGATCATTTTGCGTGAAGGTCTGGATATTAAGTGAATAAAGAGCTTTACTTCTCTGTTTCACTATTTTCATGTCATGACTAATCAATGCCAATCAGAGTATATATGCTCTCGTGCTGAAATTCCTTTTGACGATACACAATTAGTTGCAAATATTAAGCCTAACAGTGCATATGCTGGCTTATATGTCTAACAATTTCGACGACATTGTTATCTCGTTGTTTAGATAACTTTATTGCGTCTTTGTCAACAGTAATTGTAATTGGTCAAAGAGATTTCCTTCTGGGCATCTATGTTATAACAAGCTAGAGCTCTTTGCTGAATCTATTGTTATGAATCAAAATAGACATTAACTTATAGATACAAGAAATGAATCAAAGGTAACACAGACACTACCGTTATTAAAAAAAAATACAGAAAATAAAAAATAAACTGATCCAAAGCTTTTCCTTTCATTCTGTTAGGAGTTTCTGCTGTAAGTTGATTTCATTTATCATTTTTCAGCACTTTCTTTAAGGAATTCCATCAAGAACTTGCCCAAACCATCAAATCACTGCTGAAAAAGGTTCAGCCCCAAAAGAGTCGATTCACAGGACAAGTTTCTGCTAAAAGTGAAAGATAGTGGCTTGCGTTTCAGCATAGATGAGATCTATGACAAACAAGTTTGGAAACGTCATCAGAGATTCGCTAATGGTGATGACACCTTGCCTAAGTATGAGATGGGTCATTGCTATCCTGTACTGGTCAGAATTACATGGTGAGCATTCACAGTGCAGTCTTACAAGCGTCCCATATTTTCTTTTTTAAATGGAGTATTATTTAGCCAAGATGATATTTTATGCATTATTCCACTTTGGAGAAGTTAATGAGCACTCCCCTTATCAAAGTTTTTTGGGTCCCAGCTCTTCCTAAGAGTTCTGAATATCTTGTTGAGTTGAACTGCAAAAACTGGAGCGGAGCTATGTTGCTTACTAGTTGGTGCTCTTCCAGTGCTGATTTAACTGAAATTCTGAACTCGGGAAGAATCTTTGTATTCGAATTGAAGAACAATTGAACTTCATGTCTTAACTTAAATACAAGCATTACATTGTTTCTTAGATTTACTATAAGGATGGGTCACTTTAGTTCAGCAAATAGGCTAATGTCATAGTTTCTTTAGCAGTTTATATATTAGTGTTACCATCCATGGAATTGCATATCTTCAGTTCATCAACTCAATTGTTTGTCAGGTGGGTTGTCGCTGGGTATTCGGATAAAATCCGCAGAGAAGATTATAATACTTCCATGATTTTGATTAGTATGGAAATATCGGAAAACATCTCTCTGTCATTTTACTGTTGTTCTGAATCTTGCTAATGAATGTGTGGCTAGCCTCAGAGCAAGTACTAGATAGAAAAACAAAATGATTAATGACTTTGACAGCGTTTTCCAGGATTCTGAAGCCATCGTATTTTAATTATATTGAACAGCCAAAAGGTTTGGATGGTGGCATGTGAATGTATAGAAAAGTTGAAATGTGTGGTACCACTGAAAAAGAGTGAAGAAGCTACTATAGATTGCTAGTGTCCTTTTCTTCATGAAAAAGATGACTACTTTCTGTTTTCTTGACAGTGTTTGGTACCCAGTTGGCTTAAAGAATAATTATCAGCACATCAGCCTACCTTGAGTCTTTTCTATCAATTTTCAGTGGCTAATCATTGTCCCAAAGCATTTGTATTGAGCTTCATTTAAGATTCTAAGTGATAATCATTGTTGTATTTTAGTGCCTAATACTCTTGTGCAATGTGAGTGTTGAAAGAAGAGCAGCCACACGTTTTTTTCATTTTTAAGGTTTGTGGGGTATGTGGTGGGGAAGCATAGATCAGGTTGATATGAATTACTAATGAATGGCCCTCGGATTCAGAAACTAATCACTTTCAGAGAATGTCGATGATTGTTACATGTAGAAAGATGCATTATTTTATCCAAAATTCTAGTTTTTGCCATTGCCTGATGAATTTGGTAAGCTTATCTAGAAAGCCTTGTTAGGCAAACAAAAAAACTAACTGAAAACTACATTACCAGTACTACGAGTCTAACATATCTAATGATTCAATTTTTTTTTTTTTTTTTTAAAGATTGAGAAAGTTGTATTTCAAAAAAAAATTGTTCACTCATAAATTAGGCCTGAGGGAGTATCTTGGTTGCTAATGTCGAAAAGTGAAATGATGGAAACCTATTTAGAAGCAATTAAATTGTTTAAATGTGCAATTAAATTTCTTAAGTTGTGTGTAATTGACTAATTGTATAGAGTAACAATTTATCTAATCTAGATTCCACAGAGTTTCCTTGAAACTACTCGATGCCACTTCCTTTTACTAACACTATGAAAAGTTGTTATTCCATTTAATTATGGCTTAATGATAGACACTAGTTTCAATCACTGCCTTTACTGTATTTATATAGTTGAAAATTTCTGTAGTAAATAAGTTAAGCCTTATTATGGTAACGGCACTGGATGTAATGATATCTCCTTCCTTAGAACTTGAAATCTTGAATATGTCTCTAACCCTGACCTCAGGCAACTCAGCCCAAATCTTGTTATTTTATATATTGCCATTTAACCTGTTACCTCTCTAACATTTGAAGTTCCTTGCTTAGCAGAATCAAATTCTAATTTCTTTTCTCTCTCTCTTTTTTCTTAGGTGTGCTAGGTGTATTCTCCATTCATAATTACTTTTTTTTCCTTTTCTTTATGTTATCCCATCTACTAAACTAATCGTATCTCTATCAAGACAAGTACAAAATACTGATTGAGTAGGATGATCAGGATAAGTGATACACGTAAAATGATATACTTTACACGTTCGTTATTAGGACGTCATGCTCACCTGTCTCATGACGATAATCGTTGGCTTGACTCTGTTTGATGATTGTGTCGTGTGAACCCTTTAGATGCCTCCAAACAAGAGAAAATTTTGCGGAATAAATTGTATGGAGCGGGGGTGGGGGAAAGAATATAGCAGAACCAGGATCTACAGAGATTCGACCCATGATAAATCTGAATTGCTATTTTCTCGTAGCTGAAAAAAATAATTCATATTGACTGACCGCTCATTTTTCTCCAAGTGTATTGTGAGGCTGGAAAAAATCTAGGAAGGGGAAGGAAAAGATCTTTAAATTCTCTGTTTTAAATGTCATTTCAACAAAAAAATATAACTGCTAGCCTGTAACAACAAAAAATCTAACTAGAAAATTAATGTGAAAGAGGAAATATCTTTGAAAAGTTAACCGAGCAGTTAGATTTACTTTCTTTGATTAGTCATAAAGTATTTGAAAACAAAAATATCTCCCCTTTTGCTTAGATTGAAAAAAAAGAACAATGCCCCTGCAAAGTTTATCCGCTACGCAAAGAATATTGCCCTTTCAATTGGCCTATCTCATAGTAATAATTATGTCCACTAAATAGTTTAAAAAAATACACAGTCCACTAATTATTGGCCTATCTCATAATAATTAATGTTTGTTTAAGGTTTCCAATGGAAGAATGACGAACACACAAGAATATTGCTCTTTCAACTGGCCGTTGGTAGGAAATTGCACAAAGGTGAAAAGTAAAGCGACAAAGGTAAAGCCGCAAAAATATGCCCACTAAAAAAATTGGAGATTCCCCCAAGCTAGAGTTAATCAAGTGTAAAATAATAGTACTTTTTTTACTAGATCTTTTGTTTTTGTTTTGTTAATATATTTTGAAAGTCTACTTGTCCATTTTATAACTACCAATGACAATATACTACTAAGAAATATTTTACTCTATATAGTTAATACATTTATTCTTCATAAATATTTTACTTTTATAATGCATGATCTTCCATAATAACACTTTCTTTATTAAAATTTACATTTCTATCAAACTTTTCATTAATTAATGCATGTCATTAGATCAGTTTGGTCTGGAACTCTCAGAATGTGCATTCTGTAAATAAATTATTATTTTATTTAAATTTCACAATTAATAATTTAGATTTATTTCACTAGTCGACATTAAACATTAATTTAATGGTATTAATTTTTCAGCAATTATATACTCCAGTATTCTCATTTATCTGTATAATATAGTAGGGATCTAATAGCTCAGTTAATTAACTACTTGAACTCTCACCTTGTTGGTGAGGATTCGAATCCCCACGTTGTAATCCCCTTTCTCTAAAAAAAAAAAAAAAAAAAATCTGTATGATATACTAAAGTCAATTAACAGGTTGAACTATTATATGAAACGAGACGAAGTGATTATAATGTTTGATGTGTTGCAGGTCAATAAATTTTTTGCATCTATTTATCCTAACTGATCCTCGTTGATGAACTCGTAAAGAAGATTAGAGTATTCAATAAACTGATACCACAAATTCCTTGGATCGATAGAATTGATTAGTCAATTAATTGCTCGTTTTTTCACTTTCATAGAGAGAACATTATATTTCTGTAAAGATTAAAAGACGTACCAGTGAATAAGCATTCCAAGCCGTAGGTCCTAGTGGAGACAAGCATTGATATTTAATAATGAGCCAATGAGAGAGAGGAAAAGGATGCTCATTACATTTTGACCTTAGGGAAAAGATCATGAAGAGCACTACTGAAAACTACTTCCTCCCTCTCAAATTATTTGTTTCTTTTTTATTTTACACGCCGCTTGAGAAATATTAATTAGGATGAGTATTTGATTAATTTTATTCTTATTTATGTCTAAGTTATAATTTTTTTCCATTAAATATTTACTCTATTTATAATTTATCTCTATTAATAACAAAATTCTACTAAAAGTAAAGTATAAAAAAAAAAATTAATTATGTCTTGAACTCCCAAAAGATAAATAATTTGAGATAAATATTTTTAATCATCATGACAAAGTTTGAGACGGAAGGAGTATCGAGTTACTCTCATCTTTTGGGACTTATTGGAAAAGGACGACATGCAGAGAGTGTTTTGTTTTGTATAAGGTTTGTGGATAGAATACAGAGACTACCAAAAGTTGCAAATTTTATGCCCCCAACCCCTTCTATTTAAAATTTTAGAAAATCTTTATATAAGTGTACGCTACCATAAAACATAAAAATTTCCTATTGTCGCATTATGTAAATTTAAATCCGACTTTTTTCATTCTCAATCTAACAATCTTTTTCCCTTGATTTTTTATGCCTTCTTTTTTATGTTCTTATCTTTTGTTTGGCTCTAAAGCATAGAGAAAGGATTATCCAATCATTTTCATGCGTAATGGAGTACTATTCAATAATAAAAATTAAAAGAAGGGACGAACTTCGTGAAAATGTAATTGATGGAATCGTTTACAATGTGGAGATGTGTGAGCCTAACAGAAGCTAGCAGGTTGATGCTTTATGCCTTCTTTTGTTATTTATTTTTAAATTTAATAATTAACAAGCTTGTCCATTCTACTCAATGAAATTTAATAATTATAAACTCTATAATTTCAAAAGAGAACCTATAAAAAATACAAAAGCCACCATTAGAGGTATAAATTGAATAACTCTTGAAGGTTGATTACTGGCCGAGCTCCCTGTAGCCAAACTTGCTAACCAAGATCCATCCGCTAACATTGCCTGATCCATTGACCCTGAACCTGACCCTGACCCTGATCCTGATTCAGAATCTGGTAGTGACCCAGAACCTGACCCTGATTGAGAACCTGAAAATGACCCAGAACCTGATTCCGTTCCTGATTCATCTGTCGATCCGTTTGATTTTGGAGATTGTTTACTGCACAAAAGAAAAAAGTTAATTCATCAGAGCTTATTACCCTTGGTCAAAATCATTTCAACTATTAATGTACTTCAATTTTACTAATTCTAGTAGCTACACGTTTTTCTTCTGACTTATAAGTTCTATTTTTGCACTTAACAACGTGATAGCAATTTCTATGCAGTTAACGTTATTGAACAATAATAACAATTACATATATTGATATAATAACATCAAGGAGATTGTATTTACCTTGGTGGAGAGGAGGGACAAAATGTGATGATGTAATTAGCATTAGAACAAGTGAATGTACTTGTCTTATCATCATATGCATAGCTATACGATTTCGGACACGCCGACTTAAACATCTGCGAGTATACCGACGGCGAGCAAGTGGCCGGTGAAGCATACGCGCCCGCACAACAATACTGTGGAGTCTTAAAAGCATCACACGCGCTCCTACAGGCGTCGCCGCCATTCACCCGCAACTCCATCGGACATTTCAGGTTCAAGTCCACATTACAACCCGTGGATGCACAAGGACCCGACCCGCCACTCACTTCAACCATCATGGGCAAGTTGTACCCGTCCACTAAACTCACATCATAAAAGTCCTGTGAACCCGACCCGAGTGTGAATTCTGCTAGTGTTGCAGGTGGTGTGGCTCCACCACCGTTGCACTCCATTTGACCCGACCCGCAATCGGCTGTGGCACATGAACCGTTTTCTGAGTCGAAGTTGCAGCCGGTTCGGCCCCAGAACCGGCCCGACCAACCCGTTGGTGCTTGAAATGAACGTGAACTGCCTTTGGTTAGTTCGAAACCAGTGCTGTCAAGTTTTGGAGTTCCAAGAATTCCAGGCCATACTGTATGGTCACACTTGTTCACAAATGTAAACGTAGCCCCCAATATACCTACAGAAAGAAAAATTGGAAACACCAAGAGAATTACTTAAAAACCAATGTAAATGAAAAAAGTCATAACAATTCTTGGAATAAAGATTGGATTTTTATGGAGAAAGCAAATTCAGATATGTTTGTGATAGAGCATTCCTTGGTTACCTTGACAGAAGATGAGCACAAGAAGGCTCTGAATCATCAAAGAAGTGGAGATAACCAGAGAGATTCTCATAATTGGTAATGTGTGTGTATCTTTTGTATTGAACAATTTTCTTGATAAATTAGCTTTATTAGTAACTCTGGAGAAAGCAGAGCCAATGTTGAATGGTTATAGTGGTTCTTGGTTGGTGGGATGTAAGTAGTAGTTCTAATCAGGGATGATGGGAAATGGAGGAATAATTAGAAAGAAATAGAGAAGAAAGAAGGAATGACCACCCATGAAATTACACCAAGGCCATCATAAACGAATTACTAATTGAAGCTTCGGCGCCTGGCTGGCACTATAAATTGGGAAATTAAGGAGGGGGGTGGTAGATTGAAATGAGTGTGTGTGTTTGTGTAAGAAGGTATATTTGAAAGATAAGAAAAGGGGTTGCATATATAAACAACGAAAGTCGGCAGAGAGGGGTGGGTACTATTGGATGGTGCGTGGTGGGGAAGACTACTTTCACCAATTGGAATGCATTTTAGTGCCTTGTAAATTGTAATACTCTTGCAAGGAGTACATAACAAAATTAATTAGCTAACTAATTTGCCACAGAAGATTAAAAGAAATAAAGTAGTAAAACAAAGTGTCATGTTAAAATTAGCGAGAAATGAAGAGTTTGACATTTGAAAGGAACAGATACGTAGACAAAGCGACACCCTATAGGGAGTTAAGCATACTGAAGACCAAATTATGAACTATATGTCCTTAAAGATGTAACAGTCTGAAAGATCATTACTTCTACAAGCTAAAAGGACATTGTGGATGTTAGCTACAACGTAGTACTAGTTTAAGTGGTATTTTGCGTTTAAGGGGCTACTTCAATAATTTGTCATTGATGAAAAAGGAAAGCTGGATGGGACACAGAGAAAACGATAGGTGAACTTCCCCCCAACAGTATGTGCAACTTATAGTAAAGTAATTAAATCTGTAATGGAGTTGATTAAATTATGGAAATATACTTTGTGATATTTCCCCAAGAAATTGCCTGTTTTGGAAAGAGGGAAACATAACTTTTTGATCTTGGACATCTAACGCATTCATGGTAAGATGCGTAAAAGAAGAGACCACTATTAGAGTTAGGATCCCAAAACGACAGGAACTTTGAACACTTGCAACTGCCGGCAAAGGCAGAAAAACAGCGACATGTCTACTTTTTTTGAAAAATCAAGATAAAATTAACCTTATTTTTCGAGATTTATTTTTATTAAGTATTAAGTGATCAAATCTCAATACCTATTTCATTAGAGATAATTTAGGTAAATTACTTCCTCCATTCCATAATAAGTGATTTTTTTAGCTCATGCACACCCTTTATGAAATTGCTCACTCCTAGAAAATTATGAGTGCTTTTACCAACTTACCTCTAATTATATTTTAAGTTAACATGGGGTATTGAGTAGTAATCAATGAATCTTGATTATTTACACAAGGGTAATTTTAGAAAAATCTGGTCAAAATATTCTTGAAATCCTAAAACCTCACTTATTTTGAAACAAAATAAAAAACCTAAATGGTCACTTAATATGGAATAAAGGGAGTATCTATTTTTCTCTTGGAATTAGTAATTTTTTAAGGGTATGCAAATGGCTAAGTGGACACTCTTTTTGATCCGGAGGGAATATGTGATTACCTTAGTACTTTAGCTCATTAAAAGTACTTCCTCCGGATCAAAAAAAGAGTCCACTTATCCATTTGCACACCCCTTAAGAAAATACTAACTTCTAGACAAAAATAGGTAATTTGACTAAACTACTCCTAATTAAATAGGCATTGAGATTTGATTATATAACACTTAATAGGGGCAAATATGAAAAAAACAAGGTTAATTCTTTATTGATTTGTAAAGTGAATTCTTTTTTTGATCCAAGAAAAAAGGCTAAGTGGACTCTTTTTTTATCCGGAGGGAGTAGTTGATAGACATCAAATAAATTTATAAATAATAGTTACTTGTTTAAATAAAAGTGTCAAAATTGATAATACACAATTAGTTTGTTAGGTAGAAGGCGCTGAAACACCTTTTCTGTTAAAATTACTGAAATATCCTCAAAGCTATTTATAAAAAATTAAAAATTCAATAATATGTATATATAAAGAAAAGAATGACGAAAATAGAATAGAGAGATAATCCCTCTTTCCCAATTTATGAGGCATAATATGGATTTTGGGAGTCAAATTTCTTAATTTTGACCATGAATTTGGTTTAGAATATTTAAATTTTAAAAAAAAATAATATTTATATATTTGAAAACTACATAAAAAGTACTACTATATATTACAAGAATTAACCAATTTATGAGGCATAATATGAATTTTGGGAGTCAAATTTCTTAATTTTGACCATAAATTTGGTTTAGAATATTTAAGTTTTTTTTTTTAAAATAAAATTTATATATGTGAAAACTACATAAAAAGTACTACTATATATTATAAGAATTAACAATTCAAAAGACATATAAAAAACTTACGGTCAAAGAGAAGTTTATTTGACTCTAGAAATTTGACAGGTACCACATGTATATTGAGACAAAGGGAGTACTATTTTGGCAATTACAAAAGATATTAATTATAAAATTATTAAAAAAAAACACTACTACTAAGAATCACTATTTTCCCACTGAAAAATATTCAATGGCTATTCCCACATATAGTTTGATTGAATTAGTGGGAAAAAAAAAAGATATTGTTTTTACGCAAAAAATTTAAAAAATTTCCAGTTTTTTAATGAGATCCTATTTTTAATTATGCGTTTCCTTAGTGAGCTGATTCCATAGAAATTAGGTAAAAAAATCTTAATTTTATAACATAAAATTTCCACTGATTTATTGGTGAAAAGCCTTTGTTTCTAATGGTAATAAAAATCAAAACAAAAGCACTTACTTATAAATTATAGAATCATACATTAGAGGTGACCCACTTATAACATACCCTCCGTTTCAATTTATGTAAATTCATTTGATTCGGTATGAAGTTTAAGAAAGTAAAGAAGACTTTTAAATTTGTGATGTTAGATGAGTCACATATATTCTGTGTGGTTATAAATTATTGCATAAAGGTAAATTATTTTCAAATATAAAAAGAGATCATTCTTTTTGGTACGAATTAATAAGGAAATAAATTCACATAAATTGAAACAGAGGGAATAGATTTTGTCTTTTAAACAATTTTTAATGTTTGCCAAATACGTGGATGAACTAACAACTGTTTATGAGCTAATTTCATCAGTTCATAAGCACAGTATAGGCAAATAACGTGGACATGGACCTCTTTAAAAGATGTGAATTTAAAAAAAAAAAAAAAGACACAAGTACTATGAACGTATATCGAGGAGGAGTATTTAAGGTTAATTGCAGTGTTGGGAATACGGGGCAGGACACGTGTTGATACCAAAATAGCGGGAAAGCTCCACTTTGTCAGCTAATTCGTTCTTCTGAGAGAGTGCTAATCTAATGATGACGATGATCTCCATGCCACCGCTCCTCCTCATCACCGACAAACGTATCTCTTCCCATTACGTTCTTTCTATTTTGAGAAAAGACATGTTTTAATCAAGGCATTTAAAACTCACTTTCAAGAACTAAACTTAACTTCTATTTTTTTACCCCCCTTTAACAACTACGCTTTAATTGTTTTCCACCCTAAAAAATAATACCACTCACAAGGAGGTGTATTACACTCACAAATACGTCATTGCCAATTAATGCCACATCATCGCTAATGTCTGTTAACGTCGTTGCCATATCATTGCCATGTCAAAATTACCAACATATCACTTTTTATTTTTACTATTATTTTTTCTTTCTCTTTCTTCTTCTTTCTCCCTCATCCTCACCCTATTTTTATCAACCACCATGCCGCCGCTATCAGCCACCGCCGCCTCCGCCGCCGCCTCCGCCGCAAAAAAAATTGGACGAACTTGCCCTTAAAAAAAAATCATCACCATCATCTTTAACCCACACCCACCACCACCACCATCATCTCCCACCAAATTTCATCAAATTCCTTAAAAGAAAAAAAAATCACCACCACCATCTTTAACCCACATCCACAACCAGCACCATTTCTAGCAAACCCATTTCTTCCACCACCATTATTAGCAAACCCATTTCTTCCATAACTTTATTTTTGAAAGAGAATCAAAATACCCACATCCACAACCACCACCATTTCTAGCAAACCCATTTCTTCCACCACCATTAGTCCACTTACACTTAAATTCGTTCAAATTAGTTGTTTTGGTTGTTATTGTTGGCCATTATTAGTATTATTATTAACAAACCCATTTCTTCCATAACTTTATTTTTGAAAGAAAACAAAATCTAAATCAAGAAACAAAAAAATGGTGAAAATGAAAAGAAAAAAATGATGAGAATATAGAGAAAAGGGATTTGTGAAGAAAGAAGAAGGATGGGGGCGTGGAGGGGGGGGGGGGGGGGGGGGGGCAAGGGTGGGGTGGGGCGGGGTCACATGTGAAGAAAAAAAAGAAGAAAACGTGTGGCGGGGGGAGGGGGGGGGTTGGAAGAAAAAGATGGATCGTGGCGGGGGGGGGGGGGAGGGCTGTGAAGAAGAAGAAACGGTGGAAAAACCAAAAGCTTATGGAAATCCACCCTCTCTCCTTTCTTCTTCAATCACATTAACACATCAATGATGAAAAGAAACCAACCGAGCGACCATGGAAATTTTAGCTACGGTGCCAAGTCCTTTTTTTTTTTTTATTTTTCACTCTCTTAATTTTTTATTTTTTTATTTTTTTTGCCACGTCGCATTTGGGGTGGAAAATAATTGAAACGTAAGTTGTTAAGGGGGGTAAAAAAATAGAAGTTAAGTTTAGTTGCTAAAGTGAGTTTTCGTGCCAAGTTCAGGGGTTAAAACATGTCTTTTCCCTTCTATTTTTTGCATTCCCTGTAACTGAACGCATCACTCCTATTTTGGTTTCTTCCGTTCTATTATGCTTTTATTTTAAGGAAAATAGTCAAAAATATTTCTCTATTTTATTTTAACGGTTAAAAATATCATCTGTTATAATTTTGAGTAATTTATGCGCCTACCATTATAAAAGTTAACAAATATATTTTTAAAATTTCTAAATTAATTCAAATAATTCGATTTCACAAAAAATAACTCACTTTCCTACGGCCTACTAAAATTAAACCAAAGTCTGTTCTCCCCTCTCAGAATTCCTCTGTCATACAGCGCCACTTACTATTCTCCCCTCTCAGAATTCCACTATTCCCCACCACCCTAATCTATTCCCAAAACCCAAGTGATTTCTCCTCTCAGTGAAAACATTTGAGTTTTTTTCAACGGAGAAGAAACGATGAAGAAGATTGGAAATCTTCCCAAGTCCCAACTTCCCCTGCCCCCACTCCTTGCTATTTTTCTCTTATCCTTTGGCTGATGTACAAACTCCTCCTCTCAAATTTTAAAAAGAAAAAGGAAAAAAGCTCCCCTGAATGAATATTGCAGTAATGGAGCTCTGGTTTTGCTGTTATAAGGGAAGGAAGACTTTGGTTTAATTTTAAGAGGCGGATCGGGGCGGGTAAAATAAAAAAGTGGGTTATTTTTTGAAAATCGGATTATTTGAATCAATTTGGAGATTTCCGTCAAATGAAGGTATATTTAGTTTGTTAACTTTCATGACGGTAGGGGCATAAATGACCCAAAATAATAACGGAGGATATTTTTAGCCATTGAAATAAAGTAGAGTGATATTTTTGATCATTTTTCCTTTATTTTACTCATCTCTTTCAGGTAGGGCTAGGCGTTCAGTCGGTTCGGTTCGATTTTTCGATTTTCGATTTGTAAAAAATAGAACCGAAACCGAACTGAAATAACTTTGGTTCAGTTCAATTTTTGCAATTTCGGTTCGGTTTCTTCGGTTTAGATATGAAAACTTTTCCACAGCCACGTGTAGGAGTTTGGACAATTTCTAGCAATCTTTAACAAACATAAGCTAAAACTAAAGCGATGTCTGCTAAGCTCACACGAAACAGCACTAGACTACTTACATCTGATAGGGTCAAAGAAATCATAGGCCAAACGGAGAAAGCAACCGGCAAGAACGAACGACCCAGAGAAAGCAACCACCCACCAAGAATTCCCTTTTCTACTCTCTGTTGGCCTCATTCTTCATATATTATGTATATTTGTAATATGTGAAGTGAATCCAATATATTATGTATATACGTAATGTTTCATGAAAAATAGGGCTTGCTAAAATTCGGGTTTTCGATTTAACCGAATTAGAATTTGCATACACCTAAAACCGAACCGAATTGTAGAAATTCCATAAATTAAAACCGAACAGGACCGAACAAACCGAAAAACCGAAACTGAAATTAAAAAAAAATCGATTCGGTCGGTTTTTTCAGTTTGAACCGAAATATGCCCAGCCCTACATTCAACTTGTTTAACATCATATTCAATTTTGTTTTCCATATAATTTTTTATATATATAGATTACTTATATTTAATTTCTTATTTATGAATTACTATCTCCGTCCTATTATAAGTATCTTACAATTTAATTTTTTATTTTTTAGAAAAAGGGTGTTTTAAAAATTATATATTTCTCTAATTCAACATTTTACTTGACATGCTTTAAATTACAAGATTCAAAGTAAATTAATGACTTAAGATCAAAGTAAACTCTAGAGGTTTTTGGGGTCTACTTTCAAAATAAAGGCACGAGAGTTTTAAATGACAGAAAGAAAATAGTGTATTATTATTAGTAATAAGATTTTTAAAATTATTAGGGTACAAAAATGAAGCCTACTTATAAACTCCCTCTTTTCACTTTTACTTGTCCACTATATTAAAAATAAATTTTTACTTTTATTTGTCCACTTTAGCATATCAAGAGAAAGACAAACTTTTTTTTTTTCTTGTTTTAACCTTAAAATTAATTACTCCTTTCCAAATATATTGATATTATACACCAATTAATATGGATATTATAATAAAATATGTGCTTCATTTATTAATTATTAAGAGGCATGTAAAGTTAAAAGTGGACAAGTAAAAATAAACGGAGGAAGTATAATAGTCAAGTCCGAAGAATACCATAAATCTTCACATGGTGAGTCATAATCAAACTAGGGTAATTATATATAGGTATCTCTCTCTAGACACACGCACACATGTGTACTACTCGGGGGCAGATTTAAGCGGAGGTGAGGGTGTTTATCTGTATACCCTCATCAATAAATTACAGTGTATATATATGATAGAGTTTTTGTATTTATGTACATATATTAACTTTTGAACACCTTGAACATATGCTAAAAGTTAGGTCAAGTGGTCCAGGGTGTTTAAAATTTTCTCTAGTATCCTAGGTTTGATTTCCATCAACAGTATTAATTTTTATACTTAGCTTTTGTTATTTTTTTCGAAGCCTCGAATGAAAATTCTGGATCCGCCACTGATACTACTGCTTACAAAGTAGCAATAACCAATACGAAAAGTGTAGGTAATCAGTTGGCATTATTTATTTTACTGCTGGTTTGTGTTAATAATTAGGTAAAATTACTAATTTGTGATAACTTCTGACAACTTATCAAAGAACTCATCGTGATATAAAAGAACGTACAATAAGAGCACTACAGAGTTCTTTTTTGGCCTTTTCTGGACTTTATTGCTTGTAGCATCTTTTGGTGTCAATTGCTGCATTTTTTGCCCTAAAAAGTAGTTTGAAGATATGATCTTCATAGACTTTTTGGCCTCATCAGATGAGCATCATCATCTCCCTATCTCATTTTCTGCTTTTGCGTTCCTAAACCTTTTTCTTGAAGATTGGAGTCATCCCACTAAATAGATGTCGGTACCTGAAAAATTCCTTACTGTAAAGTTCTCAAAAAACCTTGTTTCTTCTTATAACTTTTATTTCTTTTTTGGTTCTTGAATTGTATCTTTTTTTTTTTTTAATC
This sequence comes from Lycium ferocissimum, assembly GCF_029784015.1. Taxonomy (NCBI): domain Eukaryota; kingdom Viridiplantae; phylum Streptophyta; class Magnoliopsida; order Solanales; family Solanaceae; genus Lycium; species Lycium ferocissimum. Next base: position 59,842,193 of record NC_081343.1, read on the forward strand.
CCTTAAAGCGAAAAGCTTGTATTTTATGATCATGATAAAAAGTGCTGGGAGAGTTGGTTTTAGGATGATGGATCGATGATAAGATTATGCTCATTTGATTAGTCAAGAACGGTTAGGAAAATAGTCCACATTGCGGAAAGTGGAAGAAAAGATCATTAGCTTGATAGAAATTTAACACTAACAAAAGAAGGTGAAATACATAAATTAATTTTCATAAGTGGAAACATAGCTTTGTGGAGGGGACACGAGTGGGGTGCTACATGGAAATGGCTACTTTAAGCTTTACTATACTAGATATATTGTGATTTGGAATCTAGAAAATAATTTTACCATCTTATTATAGTTAAACCAAATATAATCTGCAAGTATTTGCCTTATTTTTGAAAAGTTCTTTGAAATTTATTAAGCTGCACAAATTAATTAAGTCGTCGGATTGCACCAACTCATCGAAAATTTAAGTCGTTAAAAAGGGCATGTACAGCATCTCATCCAAAAATTTAACATATTAAAAAGAGGGCAAAAATGCACAACTTTAGCATTCAAGCATCCACGAGGACACTTCTTTTCAGATTTCACTTCCTTTCAACAATAACAAACATGCATTAACAAAAAAAACCTCTTCTCGTATACTTGGAATTGACAAATTCAAGTAGAGCTTCAAGCTTTAGTGGGAAATTCTCTCCTTTACATTTGCTTTTATGAAAATGACGATGATGGAGACTACATGCACGATGGTGCAGGCATTAGTCTGATCCTTTCAATTAAAAGTGCAGGCCATTGAACTTTGTTTTTTGTTTCACTTAGACTTAGTTGAACGCCTCAACTCCAACACTCAGTCGTGAATCTAACATCAGCATAAGCACTGCAGATTGCTCTCACTAGTGAAGCCAATAACTTTTCTGCTAGTTGTAGCAACTTAGATTCCTGCTTAGTAGGAACATTGCGTGGTTTAATTTAGGAAAGTATAATCTTACCTCATTTAGTTTGTCAGATAGTAGACGAAAAACATAACACCCAGGGATATGGGAATGCTATCCTATCATTTGTAGTATAATTAATGTTTGTCATCGTCATGCCATGTACATTGCATCCTTTTTCTTTTTTGCTTCTTTTTTCATTCTCATGTTTCATCAGTACTATAAAGAAGACAGGACTTTATTAGTGGGTATATCGTTCCATTCTTTTTAATAGATGGAGTAACCTTTTTTTGTTCCAAAATTAAATGTCGCGCATGTAATTACTTTAAAAGAATGGACTCTAGATCTTGGATCCATGTCTGTTGCTAAGCGCAAAACAAAGAAGGTGGTATTTTCTAATATACGGGATCCAAAAAGAGTGATCCTAAATGCTAAGTGTTGTAGGCAATCGAAGTTTAGCCTCAAGGTCTGACAGCTTAGCTTGTATACCTATACATATTGTGCTTCTTTTGACTAATCCATCAACTATATATGATTACAGGATTATTAATTTAAAATGGTACCATCATTTAAACTTCACATATGTGGAATCAAATTGGGACACTACAACTTTTGAATCGACCATTAAGCTTGTCCTTAACACCACAATTTGATCGAAACATTCTCTTTTATCATGAAGAAAACGACTTCCACTAATGTTGTGCTTTCCCATTTTACATCCAAAGTATTTGAGTAAATATTGTGTATACGGCCTGATTCACAATTTTATTACATCATGCTAATTGCTTTTATGTAATTTTTTCAACGTCAATCATAAAGGAAACAAAGAAGAAAGATTCCCAGGAAATGCCAAGCTCGCTGGAACCACATGCAATTCAGAAACGTGTGCACACAATAACAAATCCAATAGTGTTTGTTAATTCCTACTGCCAAAGTCTCAGAACTATGTTTCACAAAATGCTTGGCATAACTCTGGTCGGTAATTCAAAATTAGCACATGCGATAGATATTGTATATTTTGATTTTCTTGTAATGGTTGGTTATTAGGTGTGGTCCTACTCGTTATCACCTTATCCTAGGGAATTTCTTAGAGGTCAACCATACATCTTAAGTGGTCATATCTTTTTCTGATTCTCTCTCTTGTACAGTGTATATATGGATTAATTTAGAATTAAAAAACAGACACTTTGAGAAATAAAAATGAATTGTCTTTGATCTATAACAGAGATTCTTCCTTTCCTTTTTGTGCATTGTGTGTTAGCCCCTCTATTCCTATTAGACATGTCTACATTCGTTATACTCCTATATATAATATACATGACTAGCTAGTTGAGATAGTATTCAATCTCATAACGCAGCTCAAAGTTCACCAATCAATGTTCCTCTGTAATTCAGAACCACAAGCCGCACATAATTTTAAAGAAAGGGAATTCGCTGATTGTTAAAACTTACTAGAAAAAAATTCAACGTCAAACATTTAATTTTGGGATGATATTACTACCAAAGAGGGAACTAAACATTATAATCTTCAGTCCATTACATCTCGAATATCTTATTTTCGATCCAATGAACTAAACATTTATTGATAAATATTAGACTTATTAATTCAATCATTAATTTATTCACTAATTATAATCCCCACATTATAATCTTGGTAGGCATAATTATTCACAAACCAAACTTGAGGTAAGGAGACCCCCTTCAGTCCTCAACACATAGGACTAAAAATCAAGAAAGAAATTAATACAATAAGCCATCAATACACTTATGGAAAGCATTTTACTGAAAAACCACAACCTCGTCAACTACAAAAACTAACCTTGTCAACAACAAAAAGTAGAGACGTCATCAAGATTTTCCAAACTCAAAGACCCAGTTCAGCTCCGATGGTAACTTTAAGATCCAATGAAGCCTTTTTAAACAGCAATCGTTAAGAAGCTTGCAATAGCCAGTGGCTAAGAACTTGAGACCCTCATGGTCAAAGATCATGAATTTTTTTCTAACTTATCAAGATTTGCCAGCCCAATTATCAAGATTTAACAGATTTTTCACTTGCACTGTTACTTTTAAGGTTTAGGATTAAATGAGCACTTTTTTCATACATTAAAGACTATTTCGGTTACATGTTATTTACGAAAGACTAAAATGAACAATTTTTTTTCATATATGAAGGACTATTTCGATTATGTGGTATATATGAGGACTAAAATGATCACTTTTTCTGTACATTAAGGACTATTTTGATTATGTAGTATACATATGAAGAAATAAAATAGTTCAACACCCATACATTAAGGACTATTTTGGTCGTTTTCTTGAAAAATATAGTTGGTACAAAATAACCATTAGATTTTATCTTGCTGAGTTGTCCTAATGTGGTTCAATCACCGAACCAAACTGAAGCAAAAATAAGTGGAGCCGATCTGCTCCCATGATTGAGAGTGATATTTGTGTTTACCAAAAATCGTTGGATTAATTAAAGCGAGACTAATATTAACTACTAAAGCGGGAAGAAAGTTGAAGTTGCGGCTTCCTCCTCTTCTCTTGTCATATTATTGTTTTCTTTCACTTCTATTTCATTTTATAGCCTGTTTGGCCAAGCTTATAAAAACAACTTATTTTAAAAGCATTTTTTTTCCAAAAGATTTTTCAAAAAAAAGATTTTAATTAAGCAGTTTGTGTTTGACCAATTAATTTAAAAGTACTTTTTGAAGAAGAATTAGTGTTTGGCCAAGCTTTTAAAAAGTCTTCTAAGTGTATTTTTCTCAAAAGTACTTTTCCAAAAAGTGCTTTTAGCAAAAGCCTATTTTTTTATTTTCCAAAAACTGCTCGCTACTCCCTGAAAGCACTTATTTTATCCCATAAGCTTGGCCAAACACCTCACTTTTTTTAAATAAGTACTTATTGAAAAAATAAGTACTTTTGGGAGGAAAATAAGCTTGGCCAAACAGGCTATTAATCTATTTGTATGAATATCTTACATTATCGTACCAAAACAATGAATTAGTGATCAGTAACGACAGAATGGTGCTTCTTTCATTTGAGTTATGCTGGGGTCATTTGCACTTTAGGTCCTATTTTGTGTTAGTATTTAATTTTCTTCCTTCAAGACAAATAATTTTTTTGTGGGGTATAAGTTTATATTTCGGATATGATATCCCACAAGTTATGTTGTGTCCTTAAAGAACTTATGCCTAGTATAATTTCGATTTTGAAAGGTAAAATTAAAAATCAGTCCATTTAAAGGATAAAAATTAAACACCAGCCCATTTGAAGCACAAACCATGCAATTTCTCGTTCTGCTTGGGGATATAAAAGGCCTTACAAGCAAATAGCCCACTTAGTCTAAACTAGTTGGGCCTGGTTAGGTTTTAACTCTTTTCTCTTTGGTCCATTCCGTGGAGGGCTGGAGGTGTACACCTCTCTAAGTTTGTTTTTCTTATTCAATGAAAAACTCTCTAAGTACACAAAATATTATGTTTACTTATGATTCATGAAAAGTAGAACAATGAACCAAATAAGAACTGTGGTGGAGTGGTAACTTATAAGTACTCATTCATTCTTAATCAGAGATTTTGGGTTCGAGCCGAGTTAGATACACTTGGAATCCATAAAGAAAAAAAAGGGTAGAGCAATGAAATTAAAAAAAGAAACTTATAATTTCTTTTCCATATGACTAAACAACTTTGAATGTATAACTCGTCATACTCATGCAAAGAAATCTAGCTACTTCTATCAACCAAGATGTTCTTGCCAATATTTAGAATTTAGAAATATTATCGACACTTATTTGACATCTTATACAATTACCACAAGTATGATTGGCTTTAATTTTCGGAGGTTAAACATTTTCTGTAAAAGAAAGTATCATTAAACAAACATTTCTACCTATACCCAACTTAATTTAAAGATGAAGTTTGTCTGACGTGGTTTTGAACAGTGCTGGGGTCCAAGTAATTTTCACCTTGAGTTGAAGTCAAAGCAAAATTTTCCTTTGTTAAAGAATAATCATAAAGTTGCAATTTTCAAAGTCTAATTTCTGGATAAGAAGATGTCTAGTTTGAATAGTTATCACTCACATTAGCACTAGTTTCCTCCTTTCTGCTGTGATCGAGTTGTATTCCAACTTCCAATCAGATTTCGTTGAGACAAAATGTTGTATAACTAAGTAAGCTAGCATAGCTAACACGAAATCACACTATTTCCGATTAATTAATGATGTCATATTTCGATATATAGGAAGACATAAATGATAAACTGAGACTTCTTGAAACTTTTTAGAAGTTTACTAGCAATGTTTGCATCCATTCAACTTGTTTTTTCGTACAAAGCAAACAGGATAAATTTGTGATTAAGGCCTCTTTGGAATGCTTATTAAAAAGAAACACACACAATTTCTGAGTCCGGAGCCTAAAGGGCACAAAAATACACAAAATAAACCAAAAGGGGGCTGCCTTCCACTATATACCAAAAGGGGTATAACGTGGAGGGGCCAACGTTATACCCCAAAATTTTTTCGAATTGTCAGAACAAAAAAAATAATAATTAATGTTATAACGTGGATCAGTCCACGTTTTACAATATATATATATGTTATACAAAATTATTTGTAAAACGTGGACCGATCCACGTTATACAAAATTATTTGTATAACGTGGATCGGTCCACGTTATAAAATATATATATATATATATATATATATATATATATATATATATATATATATATATATATATATATATATATATGTAAATCGAGGAAGTTGAAACATGCAGCCTAAATATTCTGCGCAAAAATATTCTTTTCTTGCTTCACACTAGTAACACTATTTTATCCACTTAAAACACACAATACCAGATAAATTCAGAATGAAACAAAGTAACATATGAAGTCAAGTAGAAACGGCTTACCCATAAGCAGGAAACAATAAGAATTAGAACCTAATGATTTTTGTTTTTCCCACAATTGATCATTTTTTTCTGGAAAACTTTAAGGTTTAGCTAAGATGGAGAGAAATTTTACCATTCGATCATATCCGCATTTTTTTGTTCTTGATACACAATATATATACCCACATAAGATTACAGTTGAATCAGGATGGACCAATTAACTTGATTGAACAATTCAAAATACTGTCCCCATTCCGAATTAAACAACATCAGTAAGATTATGAGTTATCTCATAATATAGTCTCCGGAAAATTAACTGAAAAATAAAAGCATTCACAAGCAATCAAGATCTAAAAGTCTCTAACATACTTGCCGACATCTATAAGAATGTTACGGTTGCCGTGAGGGCTGGTATGGCGAACAAGGATGCTAGCGTTCATTCTCCTATTTCTCGTTACCCGGTTCGTAGCTTTAGTGCACACCTATAACAGGACATTAAAAGAATACCATATAGTTTAATCAATTATTTTAATCGAAAGTACTCTTAACAATTAATACAAATAAGGATGCAGCATTTAGGTTTCTCAGGCTTACAGGACAAGTCTTCAAGGGGTTAGTGACGCAGCTCACTCGTGGAATTCCTTCACTTGTATCGGTTTCGATAAATATTATCTCAGATTGGTGGACAGCGCACGATTTACAATATATATAGTATAACGTGGACTGATCCACGTTATACAAAATTATTTGTATAACGTGGATCAGTCCACGTTATACCATTAATTTTTTTTTTTTTTGACAATTCGAAATTTTTTTTTGGGTATAACGTTGGCCCCTCCACGTTATACCCCTTTTTGTATATGGTGGAAGGCAGCCCCCCTTTTAGTTTATTTTGTGTATATTTGTGCCTTTAGGCTCCGGACTCCACAATTTCTTCTTCTGAGGCTAAAATATCGCTGTTGATACGAGTTCCTTTATTTTAAATCAACTTCTCTCAATAATGGGTTGATTAACATCTTTCATTAAAGCCGAATATATTTAAGGTTGTAATCCTGTAATATGATAGGAATTTGTGATGCAATGCTGAAACTTTTACATGGTCCTAATTGGGAACTACAGGCTCGAGTTTTCTCCTTCACTTTATTTGTTAGAAAGTTGGTCGAAATTTTTTGGCAAAATTTTCAGTAAAATATGAAAGCTACTAAGGACTAATACTCAGAGCCACGATTCTCTGACGTTGGAAAAGCATATCAGCTTCCACATGGGGTGCATTCTTATAGGCATAGCTTAGTTCTCCTATAGTCTCTTTCCTTATGTTACTTTTAACCACGATAAACGGCTGTGGGTTTATGAGTACTCTCATCTTTTCACTTTTCTATCAGATATAAGTCACTGATAGTCTAATGCTAAAAAAGAATGTCCTTAGATATGACCAACGATATCGGCTGCTGATGAAAGACACAAATTAAACATATGGTGAATTTCCTTAATTATGTATTATCTCCAGCAATATATGTAGCAACTTGAACTTTATGCACTGGCCTACTATATGTAGCTTTTCTTGTTCTGTTTATCTTATATCTAATACAGTGCACGAATGCTTACGTGAGAGTTGAGAGAAAGGTTGTGACTCCCAATAAGAATTTCAGCCAGTGGTCGATGCTTAAAAGATTAACCTTTTGCACGTGCTGTTTTTCCCCCTTAGTGGCAATTTGCTCATGAACTTATAGTCTTGCGGCATGTTGACAGGACTTGGACTTTTTATCTGCACGTTGGTGGAGTTTGTCAAAGCAAATTTGGCCTTAATTTGTTAATGAATAAACTTGGGTGTTGCAGTTTCAAATTCGAACATTATCTGGATAAAAAGGTGCCTGTTTTGAATTGTTATCACTAATAAAATGTTTCGACAACTAGGCAATCATAGCTAACACGAAATCGTTCTATTTCCAATTAACTAATGATGCCATATTTTGAAAGAAATAGATTACAAATGGAGGCAGTTTTTCTCCCTATTGATGGCAAGTTTCACACTCAATTTTTGATTAGAAGTTTTTAGTAATATATGCATCTAGTCACCTGCATGCCCTTTCGTACTAAGCAAATGGGAGGAAAATGTGATTAAGGTCACCTTCGAATGCTAATGAAACACACTCTAAAACAAAGCCAATTGTTTAATTAAGCAATACCTGCAAGGCTGCACATATTAGTTTTTTTTTCTTTTTGATGTGAGTGCTTTTATTTTAAAAGGTTGTACTTCTTTCAGAAATGGATAGATCAACCTCCTTCATTAAAGTTGAATATTGTTAAGGAACTCGTAACTCGATGGTATATATCATGCAATAATATGAGATTCAAGTTGTCACACATGGTCTTAGGATTCAAATTTCAGGGGGTTTTGTCATTGTGCATGCATGCAGGTTTAGGATTTGAAGATCTAGCATAAATCTTCTTAATTTGTAGTGTAAATTTTCTTAGTAATTAATTGCTTAAGGTAAGGCCATGATCAAAACAAAAGGATTACGGTGACCATTCACATCCACACAGTTAGATTATAAAAAGATTGTGCTGAAAATCACATCGACCCTACATAATTACAATTTATAAGGGCAAAACTTGATTACGCCAAGAATGGACATTCGATCCTTTTCTAATTGTCATGATCTATTGGCATTAGTTGACAAATATGAAAATGATATCTTCTGCCTCTAATTAAACCTTGTCCACACTTTCTTATATTCATATTACGAAACAACTTCGATGACAATTATCATAATTAAGTTATATTCCACTTTACGTACGTCTGCAATAAGGCTTTACAACTTGACTGCTCTTCTTCTAGTTCTTGATGTTGTCAGCTTTTTCCCATTTTTAGTGTTTCTTCTTTTACTTAATTACGTAAAAAGCAAAAAGAATTTCCCACATCACATGGATGAACGGCAGTTCTCTAGCAAGCTTGTCAATGCTTAGCCCTTACTGTTATATCAAGTTGATTTCACTAATGATTATTGAACTTTATTCGTTATTGTGCAAGATAAAATTATAAAGTTAGTTTTCATCATATTAAACTTTATAATTTTTCGTTCGTTATTGATTATAAAGTCATTTTTCATCATATCAATACAATAAAATTAAAAAGCATCTTAATTTTATCTAGTAGCAGTAGAGACAAAAATGTTTTTTGTCAAATAATTGAACTTATATCATCATCATAATAATAGAGATACTAAGTTGCCTATCATCAAGTGTTAACTAGATTTTGTTATATATAATGGGTAAAGATTTGTGACTTTACTATTATGATAATACTCATTTATTATGCGATATGACCACACATGAATCTAACAGGCCACATGGCTGCAAAATTAGTGACCATCAGTCAAAAATGGCAACGGATACCATTTGTAGCGAATAGGCTGTAGGGGCCAATGAAACCTTGTCGCCAACTTCCGTACTGTTCCAGTTGATATCTGACTGCAAAATTTTAAGAGTTTTATATAACGCCAAATATAAGACCACTAGTTTACTGTATTTTAAAAGAACAAGAAGCATATAGTAATTAATATGACCTGGTAATGCAGTAATGGCTGAGCATGGACGGTGCCTGTTAGGACATAAGTAAGCATGTTGGATCTGTGCAACGTGAAAATCATATTTTTGCTTATAATATACAACAGAACAAACCGCCTAGCACATGCATGGTGTGCCACATCTCAGACTCTCAGTACTCCCCTCTCAACTTTGTTTCTTTTTTTTTTTTTTTTTTTTTTTTCAAGTAAGATATTGTAGGCATAAAATGAAATTAATTTTTGACAAATATATATTGAAGCTATTAAGTTTTATCCATTAATGCAATATTGTTACAAGACTTTACCTACAAAAACAAGATAGCAACATAATCTGCTGAAGCGCAAGCTCTGAAATTTCCAAATGATGCAATTTTCATTATTTTGACTATTGATTTAGGCAAAAAGTTGATCTTATGTTGTTAAGTATACTTCAAAACTACATATGGGTAGGTATAATCATCCCCCCCTGCCCCCCCCCCCCCTTTTTTTTTTTTTTTTTTTTTGGTGTTGTTGTTGTTGTGTGTGTTGTGGGGTGAGGGGGTGGGGGGAATGGATTATCTTACTGATGACCACTTATAGTAGAAGGATAAAAGCAAAGCAAAAGATACAGATCAAATTGGGAATGCCATCAAATTGGGAATGCTTACTTCAGATTTGAGAGAAAGTGGCGCCCCTAATCTCCAATGAGATATAATTATGCTATTAGTGGATTCTTTTACATGCAATCTTTTTCCCTTATTGGGGATTGATTTGATGATAATACCCTCTTTTAGTCTTGCGGCATGCAGACAAGAATTGTACTTTTTATCCAGATGTTGGAGGAGTCTTTCAAAGCAAATTTTCCTTTGTTAATAATTAAAAAATTGTAATGGCTGTTGTTTTGAAGTTGAATAATTGGATTATAAGGTGATTGATATCATTTGAATTTTTCTCACTGATATGACACTAATTTCCTCTGTTTCGGCTATGATTAATTCATATTCATATTCATATTCCACTCTGGATGTGTGTATAAATGTATCGTTATCAAGACACGGCAAGCTAACACGAAATCACAGTATTTCCAACTAGTTAATTATGTCATGCTTTGAAAGTAATTGATCATAAATGGAGGCATGTATATATGACTAGTTTCACACTTAATTTTCAGAAGTTTAGTTATGTAGGTTATCTGATCCATTCGCCTTTGCCGTTTCGTAAAACGGAAATGTGAACAATGTGTTCGATCAAGGGCTCTTCTGAATGTTAGCTACTTAATTAATTACTTGTCTTTCTCTCTCTTTAATCTCTATATCAAATTATTTTAGTAATTTTAGTTATACCTAACAGTATTAGATTCAATTAGATTTCATTTTTAATTAGGCTAAAAATCTCTATCGGTATTAGTTCTTAAATAAATGGGCCAATTATATCTTTCGAACAATCACTGGGTCTTTAGTTAGAATTCTCAGGGACTTTGGTTATTATGCTTAGTTATAATTACAATTTGAAGAAGCAACTGTCTCTACGACGTGGTGTAACTTATTCCGTTTGTAAACTATGCATTACGTCGATTGTTTTATTTAGAAAATCAGTTAGTATTTCCGAAGTTATTTTCGTGACTCTTTACTATCTTCGATTCCACATTTCCACGTACGTAATGCCTTATCAGATGGGCAAAGGCATTACCAGATAGGCAAAGCTTACTCATGGCCATGAATCTCTGACAAGGCAAAAAAGAATTTATCCTCTTTTTTTCGGGCACATGTAATAAAAAGGTCGTATAAGATTTTGGCGGGCATGTTACGTTGCATTTCCTTTGTTGGTGTCCATTATTTTATAGCTAGGGCAATAGTAATCCTAATTATATCATCAAAACAAACTAACTACGGTGGCCAACTTCAGACCTTACTAGAGGTTACAAAAATATTATGTCAAAATGCAACATTGACCCAATCATAAATTACAAGAGTAAAAACTCGAGGAGATATTCAACCCTTTTTAATTGTCATCAACAAGGCATTACTTGACAAATTAAAATGATATCTCTCATGCCACTAAAACCCTGTCCACCCTTTGATTTATTTATATTACAAAAACTATCCGAATGCTAACCTCAATCAACTATCACAACTAATAATTCTACTACGTCACAAAATTTACAACTTGGCCTGTCCTGGTTCTTGTCGATTTTGTTTCGTTAGCTCTTCATGCTGCTGCTTCTTTTTTATCAAAAAAAGAGAGAGATTCCCACGTCACACGGATAACAGTTTCTTCAAAGACTCCAAAGAATGGCCGGCTTTGGGGTATTGAATTCACATGCAAAAGTGGGTATATTCTCTGCCGGCAATGACTACTTCGAAGGATTGTGGGCTCAAAATTGTCGAGTGGCCCACTTCAATTCACAAGACACCAACAATTCACAAGATCAATGCAAATGCCTCAACAGCCAAAGGGCTGCTAGAATGGTGATCGTCAAGCTTGTAAAAAGTGGTAATGGACCTGAGGTTGAAATACCACTGCTACTGACCAATGAAACATTGCTGCCACCAGCGTATTTTCCTCCTAATGATTTCTGGCTGCAACATTAATATTTTCAATTAGCATAGTAATTAACGTGGTGTAAATTAAATTATTAACACTAGTAATTTTTATATTAAGATGACATGATATAACATAGAAAGTTGAGCATGGACGGTGCCTCAATTTGGTAGGACATAAGTAAGCATTTTGAATCTACGTAACACGAAAACCACAGATTTTTTTAAAAAAATATACGACACAACAAACCCACTATGAGACGCACATGGTCACAACCCCCAACCCTCGTCTCAACTTCAGGATTTATTTGTTTGCTTCAAAATCAAACCAACAATCCTTTGGGTCTCACTTTTTTAGGATGACCCATTATAGATCAAAAGTTAATATGAGACATCACATATGCTCCCATTTCCGACACCATGATAGACAACTTCAAATGCCATCATCCTCACACATTTGCATTCCATATTACTTGTTCAACAAAGCTCAACAAAAAACACCCTTGTGCATGCACGAAACTGCTTTTTGACTTAGCCAGGCACATGGGTATACTGCTTATACAACAGCACTATAGAACTAACTTGTTATAAACGTTACTTTCTAGCTCAATTAATGTGATACCTTTTGTTTCTCAAAAATCATTATCAACATCCGAAACAAAATTAAATCAAATCAATCAAATATTTTTAAATTAAATTTAAATATACTCCGACATACCTAGTGGAAGGAGCAGGACAAAATGTGATGACATAATCTGCAGAAGCACAAGTGAAGGTGCTAGTTCCATCATCATACGCATAGCTATATGCGCGTGGGCATGAACTCTTAAAAAACTCCGAGTAATCCGTCGGCTTACATGTATCAGGCGTAGCATAAGGCCCGCTACAACAATACTTTGGATCCCCAAACGCTCCACACGCGCTCTTACACGTCACGCACTCACTACCACCACTACCAATCAACTTCAGCTCAGATGGACATGGCCCATTAAGATCAACAACACACCCAGTTGCAGAACAGTTGGTCCCACCTTGTGGGGTCACTAACATAGGTAAATTATAACCATCTACAAGGCTGACGTCATAGAAATCGAGCCCACCGGCTCCATTGAGTGTGAACTCGGCTAGAGTGGCTGGTGGTGCAGCTCCACCGATGCACTCTAATGTTCCGGAGCCGCAATCACCTGTAACGCATGTGAATTTACCTGTAGTGGAATCTTGGGAGCAAAAAGTTCGACCCCATAAACGACCTGACCAACCTGCTGGAACTGAAACGGGTATGGCCTGTCCAGGATTCAGCTGAAATCCTGTAGGAGAAAGCTGGGTAGTTCCAGCACCTGATAATATCCCTGGCCACACTGTATAACTGCACTGGTTTACTAATGTAAATGTTGCTGACAACACCCCTGTTTTCCAATAAAACAAAAAAATGAATACCAAAAGTTGAAACTTTATAGTAACAAAAACTATCAACTAAAACAATACTCCTCTGTTTCAATGTGTCTGTCAGGTTTTGACTTGATACGAAATTTAAGAAAGTAAAGAATGATCTTGTGGTCTTAAATTATAAACTGAAGATATGTAGAATGTACTAAAATCTCCTTTAATCTTGTGGTCGTAAGCATGTCACGCATTTAAAATTGAAATTAAAGAGTAGAAAGAGATAACCTTTTAAAACGGATTAAAAAGAAAAGCAAGATAAACAAATTGAAAAGAGGGAATACTAAATTTAGAAACTTACCTGAAAATAGGAATACAAAAGATAAACAGAACAGGGGAAGTAAGACTTGGGGTTTCGCCATGGTAATATTACTCTGTTTTTCCGTAAATGGTTTGAAGAGAATGAGAAAAAATAAGTTGGCAATGTGGGGTGTACTGAAATGAATCTTAGAAGAGGATCACGTGGAGTCAGAGATATATATAGAAGAAGTTTTGGACCGACGTTAAGGGGAAACACAACAACGCCACAGTATAAGGTCGGCAGTTGGGTCGGCTCCGGTTAAAATGGCTTAGATATTTTTAATGGGAATAGGAGAGGTAATTCGTAAGTTTCAAGGATTAGTGTAAACTTTTAAGAATGGTTGTAGTACTAAGTAGGAAGGGATGTGTTTGAGAGCGGGATTGCGGGAGGATTTAAATAGAATGTGATTTAAGGAGAGAAGTCACTAATTACTGTGTTTAAAAGTAACAGAAGGACTTTTGGGTATGGGGAAGGGCTTTTTTCTGAGTAGGAATTAATGACGGTTAAATTCAACGGCCCCACGGGCCTTGGGAAGATAGGTATGGGACCCTTGGCAGTGAAGGCCCAATGACGGCGGTTTCATCACTTTTGGTTGATGTCGGGGTGGGCATGGTACGGTGTATTCCGATTATCATATCGAAATTTAAATATTTAATATCACAATTTTAATATTATAGTATTTGATATGCATTTTTAAAAAATTTAATATTTGTTATGATATTCGGTATTGATAAAAAAAATACGAAAATACCGGATATCATATCGAAGTATTCCATATAGTTACATATATAATTCTATATATATATATATATATATATATATATATATATATATATATATATATATATATATATATATAATACTAATAAATATATAATTAGTATTAGTACAAACTAATTGTTTAGACGTTGAAATTATTTGTACTTTCTTTTGAATATTTTTACATGTGTAGAATGTTAGTATGATATAATTAATTGAAATGCTCTTTTTGTGTATCGAAATATATATATATATCTTGATTGAAATACCATTTTTGTGTAATTGATTAACGAAGACATTGTTTATACTTTCTTTTGAATATTTTTATAAGCGTAAGGTGTTAGTATAATATAATTGAGACGTTTCTTGAATAGCCGAAGTCATAATTTTTTATTATATGTATATATGTAAATTGTAGTCGAACAAACTATGGTTACCGAATTACCGTACCGCAAAATACTGAAATCGAACTTAAAAATACCGAAACATACCGAATTAGTTTGGTATGATAATAGTATAGTATTTTTAAATATCAAAAATCAAAATTACCAAATAGAAGTTTTAAATACCTCAACATACCGTACCATCCCCTAATTTTGGGGGACCCATCTCTATGAAAAGGTCAAATAGAAGAGATAAGATCCCTGACGTTTGACAGAAGCAAGTTGAAATCAGTGAACTGAATCCCAGCCGCAAATATGCATGTTGCTTTTATTTGCATGTTGCTTTTATTTTCTCTCTAGAAAATTTAATATTCTGAAATGTTTCACACTTTCGGCCCCAAGATTAAAATCGAAATGGACAAGAGCTAGTTGATACTCTCCTGATAAAAATGTTTCATACCATTCGTTAATTCAATTAATGAAGTATTTTAAAACAAGAAACAAAAAGCAATTTAAACACATACCTCTTATTATTATAACTATTAAAGATGCATTCCTAAAATGAGCAGAAACTCGAAAAACAGACTATTATGAGCCTATTTGGACACTAAAAAAAAGTAATTATTTATAATTTGAAACTTATAAGTAAAAAAAAAAAATAAGTCGGTGTAGTCCAACTTTTTTTTTTTTTATAAGTTGTTTTCACTTATAAAATTTCGCTTTAGATAAGTTAAGTCAAACAAACCCAATTAATTTTTTGGGTTTATTTTAAGACAAAAATGGCTTTAAGGCTGGCCAGTCAAACACAAAAAAGTTGAAAAGCGAACATAAACTTATAAGCCAATCCAAGCGAGTTCTATATCAATATTAGAGAATTTTAAACTGAAACTTTTCACGGTGGCAAAAAAAAAAAAAAAAATTCAATCTCAAACGATGAAGTAAAACTTGAAAAGAAGTGCTTACTTTGCAAATTGCCAGTGTAATTCAAAAAGGGAACGCAAAGTGGTAATTGAAGTTGCTTACCCTAACTATAGGTAACTTAATTGTAGGCGTTAACTACATCAAAGCTGTAATTATTTATGAAAAAGTATTGAAGACCACATGCGATTCTGATTCCTCCTGCAAGTATGGGTTAACTTTTGGGTACGATACAAAGTAGAAAAGACTGGCTATTAACATATAATACTTGCCTCACAATTTCCAAGGGAATAATCACTAGAAACCCATTCAATCAAAAGTTTTACGGTACCATTATTGATTAAGAATTTGCAATGATATACTGTTACAGTCAATGATTCGATCAACTCTCATCAAATTGAAGTGACGAGCCAGATACAAGGGCAAGCTCAACGGCTGTGCCGCATCTTTATACAGAGTATGAGTCTGCATACTGTACTGATTTTTATTTAATCTAAAAGTGAAACGTAATCTCTTCTTAACATCCACAAATTGAAGAAAATACATTTAAACTGACGGTACTGACTTGGTGATTTTAGTTGGGTTTATTGATTTTTTAAAGAAGATTATTCATTTTCTAGTACTGAAATTTGTTTGAAAATATTTAAGCAAAAATGTCAAAAAGATACTTGAAAAAGAAAGGGAAAGATAAAATAATCAAATCGAGCAACTTGCACATCAATAAGAGGCTTTCATAAATGCTCCATTAATCAACCACAACTTAACAATTAGAATATGAACGAGAAACGAGATTCTTCAATCAGTAGATGGAGATTGAAGACTTGCTTGCTATCATTTTATAAGAAGCTGTCAGAAATAATATCAATTTGTAAAAACTTAGCTTCAAGTAATTATATTGGTTCCAATTTTTGACGTCGTCAATAGAGTTTCAAAACCAAAAACCAATATTTAAATTCAGGGAGCTTGGTTCATTTGCAGCATTGGGCTTTCAGATATACCGACCTCACCTCACCCTCATGTAGCAGACATTCAGCAGAACTGCAGAAGGATGAAACATTAATGTGTAAAGAGTTTCAGCTTTACCTCTTTCAATTTTTGAATCTATAGAAAGGAATCAGAGAACAAAAAGGGTCTTTTCATTTCCTCAAGACAATGATCAGATAGACTATCACAGTGGAGTAAGAGAAGCCAGATACCATTTTCCAGTCAGCAATTTTATGGGAGTAGATTTGCAAGTTCTGGATTTAATGCTTGGCGTTAGAGACCTGATATCAGCTAGTTGTTTATCTTGAGCAAAGTTCAAAAACTTTTGTTAAAAGCTCTCACTATTCCACAAACAATTCAACTGTTCAGTAGAGAATCCAAAGTGCATCCTTACACTGACACCATAAAGACTAGACCATCTCATATTGCCGGGTCAGCCATTTATTACCAGGAATTGTCATAATTATTTCAAGTCTAAAGCAACGAAGGGACAAGCCTGAGCCTTAAAAATCCTACAAAAAAGTGCAATCTGTGAAATCCTTCAAGGACAAGACGACACCCACCCTCAAGAAGTGATGTGCTGAATTCAAACCCCGCACCCTAATCCCTTATCTGAAAACAAAACTACTGGTATCATAATACAAATAGCCAAAAAGATCACGAGGATTCCTTACACTAGACAGCATCATTGAAATTTACATTTAGTCCTTGAACCACCATCCCTTTTCATATGATTTTAGAAAGATGTGCATATGTAAAATAAAGCAAAGAAACCTAAAAAAAGCCAATTGGAACAAGGAAAGAGATTATTAGGATGAAATTTCTCTGGTTATTCCCGACTCCTGCACCATAACCACAGAGTTATGGCACCATAACTACTACAAAATTTGACAGACCAAAAGATTCAACAACAAGAAGAACGTTTTGCAACCACAAGTTGTAGTCTCAGCTCAGTAGCACAACTAAATGTAACTAATGCAAGCAAAGGCCATATAATAGAAACCGATCAGATGTTATTCCAAAACTAACATTCGCGAAAATAAATTCTAGCTACTACTAAAAATTTGATTACCAAGTAACACTTCAATTGGCACTACCTACTATTCACTGGAAAATAAAAGAAGATAAAATAAAGAAAAAGGATACTCCAATTTTTGTATATAAGTGATTTCTCAACATTCCATAAATCAGGGAGCGCCTTCGCCTGCCAATCATCTCCTACCTTACCTACCAAACGCTTGATCAAATCTTCTTTTTCGACATATCCACCATTGTCAATGAGTCATTCTTAGTCATGTTGTTTCCATATATTACCCCATCTTTCCATTTCAATTGTTTTTACTTGTTTATTTGTTCATCATTCCAATTTTTTTTTCCTTCAAAAGTATGATAAAGAAAACAATTAAAGTATATGAATAGCGCAAATTCTGTTTAGGTAGAGGGATGTTAAGTAGGTGATAGTTGTCTGTGTATAAGAGATTGGAACTACAAGGGAAGTGCAGAGAGAGGTGTTTGGGAACAGAGTTGACTAGGGAGGCTGGAGTGGGAGGCTCATGATATCTTTTTAGGAGAGGTAGATCTAAGGGAAATCAAATTTTAGATGAGATCCTAACTCAACAATAATTGAACTGTTAGCTTAAGAATGCTTTGCTAGATTACTTGTTTAGAGACATAACTCTTTTAATAAAAGAAATCACGGCCGCCTTTTCGCTAAAGTAAGGTAGTAGATGCTAATTTGGAAATTAAACCAGTTGGAATGTGCTGGGCTATGTTTAATGTAGATAATTAAAGAATTTCTAATTAGCATCTAAATTGAAACACTAGTTTGTATACTTGATGAATGGTTGATGAGAGAAGACAACAAAGCAGCATATTCCCAACAAACAAATCAGTCCAAAATAGAAATATAAACACAAGCAGAAATCAAAAGATTCCCAAATAGAGCCCTCATCGTATAACAAGCTTGCTATCAGGCTCACAACTGAAGTCATGTAATACGATTAGCATCATGCATTGAGTGGATTCTCATGTTCTTCCCATGAAGCACAAATATATGTGTGTATTGTATATAGTGCATTATATTATTATAAGCAAAAAAAAGATTAGCTTAAAGTGCAAACATTGAACCCTCAGCCTTTTTATATACTTTGCATCCCAAAAACATCAATTCGAACAGCTCTGTCAAGCTATTTCAAAAGAACATCTAGTCATATAACTAACCAAACAACAACTGCAAAAATCATGTCTATTGCTAAGAAAAATGGAGTACTAACAGAAAAGATCATGAACATGATCACTTCACAGATTGAGCAGTGCATTCCCTAGCAAAATGCCCCGCCACCCCACAGTTGTAACACTTGCCTCCTCCACTACCACCACCATATCTCCCATAATTACCACCACCTCCTTCACCGGGACAATCTCTTGCCAAGTGTCCTTGTACCCCACATGTATAACAAGCCCCGCCACCTCCACCACCACGAGCACCAAGACGTCCACTACTCGGACATTCTTTAGCCATATGACCATACCCACCACACGTGTAACAACCACCACCGCCTCCTCCAACAGCAACACCACCACTACGGTCACAATCCCTAGCTAAATGCCCAGCAACACCACAGTTATAACAACCACCTCTTCCACCACCAACGCTACGATCACAGTCCCTAGCTAAATGTCCAGTCCTCCCACAACTATAGCACACACCACCATTGCCATTCCTTCTATAACCATAACCACCATCACTGCCACGTGTGTTACTGTTTCCCTTGCCATTATTGAGAGGAGCACCATGGGGTCCAGTGACATCAATAGCCTGATACTTATCACCCTTAACAGTCATGGTAAACTCCACTTTTTGACCTTCGTAAAGAGAACGATAGCCATCAGATTTGATCTCAGATTGATGAACGAATAGATCTTCTGATCCATCATCAGGTTTGATGAAACCGTAACCTTTTTGGTTATTGAACTTGGAAACTGTACCAGTCATTCTTGATGTCTCCACCGCCATTGTTAACCGATGGATTGATCAAAAAGAACCCTTGAGAATGTCGTAATTCTAAAGGGAGATTTTTATAAGCTAAGGGGAAACCCTAAGTTCAGTTTCCGCGCCTAAAGCGTTTGTTTCGGGATTTTCGGTTACTTATTTGAGTTGGTTTGTATTTTAAGTGATGAGATGTCGTAAATTTGTATTCTAGAATTTGTTTATTTTGTACTATTATGTATTTTTCTTGCTTAGAAAAATCAAATATGTCTACCCCTTGTTACATCTTCTATTTTTAAGCAAAGTTCAAAATCCAACACATATACCAGAGTAAGGACTAAAAAGATATTCAGAATTCATTTTGGTCTGTTTGGATACTGATACGCCCAGGATAAAAGTAAAATACATAATACTACTTATATGATTTCAAATATCATTTGACACGGATTTAAAACAATTTGAATCTAAAATAGTAGTATGTTAGGGTTAATATTTTGAATCTCGCTTTTGATTAGGTGTATCCTAACAGATTTTGAAGGATTCAAACTTATGTATCACTCTGCTTTGGCTGGCTAATAAGAAGAAATCATTATTGTTCTTGGTCAAAATATATTAGAAAGAAATTTTAGCTCCTAAATTTCTTTCCTCAAACAGTTAGCCTCGGAATAATTCTTTTGGGATTTGGCCATTTCTTTTCAAAATTAACGCGTAACCAAGAGAATAGATATGAAAATCTACATTGCGAAAAGTCCGTAATTCGATTAACATTACAAAAATAAAGATTTAAAAGAAACACATAGAGGAACTAGTCAAAAGTATTACTGTAGATAAGATAGCGCCATGTTTTAATAATGGCAATTTTGCAATCTTATGCATCATATTTTACTTTGCTAAATCAGAAAGTAGAGACAAGTTAAATGGACCTCAATCAGGAAAACAAGGATATTGTAGTAATTACAAAATAAAAATCAGACTCATAAGAGAGTGCGATTGAGGTTGATTCAGCTATATGTTATTGATCCAGGTCCTCAAAAATTCAACTTTTAGAGGGGCAATGTCAATACACTGATTCATTTAGAGATACAGATGAAATTTAAAAAGAAAAGGGAAAACCCAAAAAAATATATGAAAATAAATTTCAAAGGAAAAATTTACCTATCTACATGGATGCAGGGGAGAGAAGCATAAAGTTGGCTCATATTTGTACAAAGAAAAGTAAAAATATTTAGTAGACTTCCACATTCCATTGCTCTGCCTTCTTCAATTGCTTCTTGTAGTCCGCCCAGACAAGACCTTCAAAAGTACAGCAAATGTAAGCCTCGGAACAAAGCGAATACATGTACATGATGTAACGACATATTCAAAAATACATGATCTCATTGTTTGACTCTAGGGACTCCTAGCAGCAAATTAGTATTAAAAAAGGGGGATCGATATTTATACTACAGTAAGTTGGGGCTGGTTATTTGAGTTCCGACTATCCGAAGAATCCATATTTATAGTGGAGGAGAGAAGTATGAGGATTTTATCAGTGTATGGGGAAAAAAGACTACATAGTTTGGATATATGTTACCATCTCTTTCAGCAAGTGAAGACATAATTTCATCAATTCCGGACTCCATGCCCTTGAGTCCACACATGTAGATGAATGTGTTTTCTTTCTGTAGCATAGTCCATAGTTCTTCAGCATATTGAGCCATTCTGGTTTGGATGTACATCTTTTCACCTTTCTCATTAGTTTGCTCTCTGCTCACAGCAAAGTCCAATCTGAAGTTTTCTGGGGCCTTCTCCTTCATTTTTTCGAATTCCTACAACATAGCAAACAAGCAGATTCCCAAATTCAAAAGATCTCAGTCAATTTTGCTAGAAATATTTGATTCAGCAGATCGAACAGTGGAGAATCAAGTAGTATCGAGTATGATAAAAATTACCTCCTTGTAAAGGAGTGAGCTGCTGGTAGGCACACCCAAGAACAGCCATGCCAAACCATTGAACTGCATGACACCAAATACATGTCATTCAGCAGATAATGATCAGAGATAAGAATATGTTACTGCATATGACTACAATGAAATCCTGCCGTTAGCTGCATATGTAATTCAAAACCTTTGAATAAACTAGTGTTGGATATTTTAAGTGTTTAATAACCATTCATCTTTGAGTCAAATAGCACTTAATAGTTCACTATTTCATCCATCTAAAACTCAAAACTTTTGTGCCTATAACCATGCAGTTTTCTTCTTTTAGTTCTTATCATTTCCCTAGATGTGCTGAAGCCAATCAAATTAAAAATGAAGGGAAACAAATGGTTATTTTGTGTACCTTGTAATCCTCGTGCTTTTCGAAGAACATTTTCCATAGGAATGAACGGAAAGGAGCAATTCCAGTTCCAGTGGCAAGCTGAGAGACAAAATCAAATTAGAAAAAAATGCATGGTCAAACTGAAAGGCAGCAGAAGTGTCTTAGATGACAATAATATAGCTACAAATAAAATTTCACCATTATAATGGTAGCATTTGGATCTTTTGGCATGAGCATTTCTTTGCCAACAGGTCCAGTAATCTTGACATCTGCTCCAGGCTTCAAGTCACCTAAAATATGAAGCATTTGAAGTTACATAAGTGAGCTGGGCCATTTATATTCTTGTCCTACGCATCAGGAACAGTCGCTTAAATTCAATACTGACTGGGAAACTAAGATAAGAACAGATAAATTAACATCATCTAGAGAATTAGCGAGTCATTTATTCTTACATAAGAAGTTTGAGCAAACTCCTTTAACTTCTTCCCCTTTGTCATTGGTGTACACAAGCCTTTTGACACACAGAGAAACCTGTATGAAATCGCAAATTCAGACACCTAACTTGCAAGCCCCTAAACAACTATGAGTATTTTATGGAATTCGTATAGTGTATATCACCTATACTTGTTGGTAGAAATGATAATTGCCAATATTAATCACACTCTAGGCAAATGTTTATCAATCTGTCAAGACTGAACTGTAATAGATAATTTTTTGAATAAATAGGAATACAAAGCTTACGGTTTTGGAGTCACCGAAGTCACCAAGGGCACTGCTAGCAATGGAGTACAATCTAAGCTTGTGAGGCTTCCCATTGGCATCTTCACCATCAGCAATCACACCAATGGATTGGCCTTCTCTATATGGGACCTCTCCTGATCAATCCATTAAAAACAATTCAGCTCTAATAAACTCAACAGTTTATACTACAAACAAAATAGATACAATTTGTTAGATTTAAGCCCATACCCTCAGTGCTGAAGACCATGTGCCAAGTTTCACCAGGTGCATCATCACCAGTGATCTTAGTGTTGAGTAGACATCTACCAATGTAAGGCTCCTTTGGCCTGAACTTGTTGACAACAACACCCTCATCCTGTTTCTTTGAAATCTTCTCAACTTTAGCAGGAGCCTCAGTGGTCACTTGGGCTCTGATAGAAACCACTCTGCTACCACCTGACACACTTCTGTAGTACAATGGCACCTGTCATGACAAAATCCATGGTCAGCACTATATTACAATTTCCAAGAAAAAGAATAACTTGAAAAGAAATTGAATTTTACCTTGTTAAAGTTGATCTTTTCTGGGGAGATGATGGAGGTTCTAGTGGGAAAAGAGGTGGTCTTGGATGATGGAAGAGAGACTGCAGCACTTACTGCAGTAGCCATGTTTATGATATGATACTGAGAGATGGAATAAGAAAATTAAGATAATAAGGGAATGGTGAAGAAGGAAAAATAAGGAGAAGGGGAATTGGGATCTTTTTAGAGAGCCTAGTGGATTAAGAATTGGGTGGAGGAGATTAGAAGTGAAAAGGCAGTGGCAGATGTGAGGATAAGAGAAGCGTATGATTCTAGAGCCTCACCCTCTGGTTTTTTGGCTATTATGTTTGAAAGAAATCTGTGGACAACAACGACGTGCTTGATATTATTGATTCTTACCAAACGAGATATTCATGTAACAATTGACTTACACTTTTTTTTTTTTTTTTGGTTTTATGTCCGGTACTCATTCTAGAGCTCAACTATTTAATTATGTAGTGTATAAGACCCACATTTTAAAAGCCCTTACTTGAATTTTTTTGGCTCAAACCCCGAATAAATTAATTTGTTATAGTAAGTTACTTACAAATTATTCGCGGTTAGCAATCAAGGTTACATAACTGTTAACTAACTTGATTATATAAATATTTTCTATACCGCCGAAACAAGAAATCAAACTTTAATGACCTAATGGACATGCAGCCATGAAATCTATATTAATATGGGCTAAACATTTAATGCTTTGAACTTGATGTCCCATTGGTAAGTGGTAACCACATGATGTTAAGATGTAGAAGTTAGGGTAACATATAAATGACACATATTTGAGTACTTGTTTAGTTAAGAAGTAAATGGAAATAAAATTAACGGAAACATTGAATTAGAAGAAACCCTTGGTGTTAGTAGTACCTTTTTTTAAAAAAAAGATCCCAACCTGCGAGTACTGGCAGTATAACAAAAATACTAGCGGAGAGTGATCTTTATTGAATTTTGTTTGAAAAGGCGACTCTGTGTTAAGAAGATAAATTCATTGTCATTAACACCAGCTGATAAAATTAATTAAATTTTCATTTCTTATGAACAATTATACCCTCTTCTAAGTATAAATTCTAATTGTGGTTTTTCCGATCTGACAGCCTCTCAAACAAATTAAATTCATCCATTTCAGTATCACATCCACAAACAGTACTTCCCACCAATGCCCTATTAGAACACAGCTTTTCTGTACTAGGATTAACTTCAAAGAACCAAGGAGAAAAATTAAAAGGGGGAGGAGAATGGAGGGGAACAGTGAAAAAAAAGTTGAGAAACCTTGCGTCCTAAAGCTCGAGAAATCGAAGGGGAAAAAAAAAACTCATTGGTTGGGTTTTAATTTGCCGGGTTACATCAGTTGGACCCATTTTGACCCAATTTTAGCGGATTATTTTGGGTTAGCCCAAAATGGCCCATCAACTATTTCATTAGCAACCCAATCCATTCAGATCTGGGTGAGTTGGGTGGGTTATACGGTTTTGGGTTGGTTTTCCAATGCCTAATTACTTTAGGGGAAAGGACATAATTGGCCGGTCGGGTGAAACTAATTCCACCTCGTGACCAAAGTTCTTCTAAACCCAAATTATACCCACTAAACTAATCCCATCCATTAGCCAATACTTTATAAACTGTATCATTCTTGTATAGAAAGTGTGTCATACGTTTAGACAATATATCATACATATACAGTATATAAACTGTATCATTCTTGTATAGAAAGTGTATATATAATTCCAGCATATGTATATAAATTGTATCATTCTTGTATAGAAAGTGTATCATACGTATAAAAAATGTATCATACATATACGTATAGAAATCGTATCATTTTTGTATATAATATGTATCACTACTGTATATGTATAGAAAATATATCATACGTATACAAACTATATCATTATTGTATAATATGTGTATAATAAATGTATAATTAACGTATAATAAATGTATAATTAATTCCAGCATATGTATATAAAGTGTATCATTCTTGTATAAAAAGTGTATATATAATTCCAGCATATGTATATAAATTGTATCATTCTTGTATATACTTACTAAATATACACATATTATACATATTTTGGAATATTTTTTAATAAATGTATACATATTATAAATGTTTTGGGATTATTTGAATAAAAAGCCCAAAACACAAGGGAAGGGGAAGAGGCAAAAAATCTGGTTGTTGCCTTGAGTTGGGCCAGCCAGCGCTTGGCATTATTTTGTGCCGGCCGGCCAGCTGGCGGCATTAGGCTCAAATGTTGGCCAAATGTGGCATTACTTTGGGGCGTTGGACACACAGTGTCCTTTTCCCATTACTTTACATTTTCAAACTTTTTCAAAGTTCTCCAATCAAGTAAATCTAAGTACTTACATTTTGAATTTTTGTCTTAAACATTTACTTATCAAATCCGAAATCTCGATTAATTTTCTGTTACGGCTCCATCTCTCTACGTGCATTCGACCTCAAGTCCTTCATTCGATTTCTCACAATTTTTAGATTTTTGATTAGTCGCAATGTTTTCAACTCCACAACATGAGTTTAATTTCTCATGGACAGACAACCCTGTAATGAGCCGCTCATTTATTAACTCAACTCATTTTATCAAACTCAAATGCAATTCAACCCTGTCCATTTGACACTCTCACTAATAATATGCTGATCTTATCGAAAGAAAGCTGCGGATGTAGAACATGAAACATGCAGATTCATGAAGAAGAAAGATTATAAGACGATGAGTTTGTTCTGACTCCACATCATTTTGGCCCATCAATCATCAAATATTCCAATGTGGGGCGGCAGGAGCCTCGTGTTAAGGCATTATAGGTGTTCTGTAGTGGGTGAAAGTAAACCAAGATATTTTCATTATTGTGCTTCGACTGCAGTTTAGTCTTGCTTCTTAATTACGACATCATCATATATCACTCACAAGTTAAATAGTGGGTGAAGGTTACCACGGTCTGTTTGGCCAAGCTTATTTTTTTCCAACAGTGTTTATTTTTCAAGCATACTCTTACAACTTGTCATGCCCTTATGTTGCAAGATCCATGGCATGTCCTTATTTCAATTTTTTTTTAATGAGTTGCATATTTTTTCCTGTCAAAAGTTTACAGCTTAGCATTTCAGCTAAAATCACAAGCAAAATTTGATGCCAGTGGCTGGATCCAGTCAACACGAATTAGGATGAGAGGTGTTTTATCTTTATATGTTATCATTTCCTGGTTATGAATGTGATAATCTGATCAGCAAGAAGAAAATTGAACGAGAGTTCTCTCAAATTAGCGTTCACTTCCTCTGCCTCTTGCATGACTAGATTTCGCAATAGAAACTTTAGCACGTAACCTGGAATTATTATCCAATGCTTTGGAATGAAATATATCTCAATAGGCAGCTGTAAAAATCAATACGGTTCTCTGTAGAATATAAGTAGATAGACAAGTCACAGATGTCACTGATGAATGGGCACACCACTTAAGTAAACTATTCCTTAAATTTTCCAACTGCCTCAGAACTTGGAACGTTAAAAGTTCTCAAGTACTTAGGTGAGGTGGATCCCTCAATATGTTTTCTCTAAACAAGGGAATACAGATAATTATGCGGGAAAAATATTCTATGATGACAAAAGTATAAATGGCTTTTTATTTTAATCATTATGATAAACAGTTAGGAAGAAAATATTAGACTCCGATTTGTTCAATTGCAAATTGAGTTTGTGAAAGCTGGCTTTAATTCCCTTTTTATAAAGTAGGCAGTCACCAATCTAACACAACTGTCACATTGAAAACGTCCAGTATCCTGCCTGGGTCTTTGGCGCCCACTTCCATTTTTCATTATGCTAAAAGAATATATTCACTCACAATTCACTCTCCTGTAACAATTCCATGGATTGCTAAATTCCTCCCTATTCTCTGGGATGTAGGCTAGTGTAGAAAGAATAGAAAAAGTACCCTTGTGAAAAGGCTGTCATTTCTTTATTGGAATTTCACGGGTCAAGAATGGTGTTTATTGGTTGGAATCATTTTTCTACGCTGGTCCAATTTATTGGTTGGAATCATTTTTCTACGCTGGTCCAATCTTGAGTCTTCATTTTGTCTGCAGTCCTCAAATTCAGGGCTGTTTTGGCTGGGTCAATCAACTTAATGCTCAGCAAAAGAAGGTGGGCTTCAACCAAATCAGTCTTTTCTAAAGGAAAAGAAAAAGTCATGTACTCATATTTGCCACTTGGGGTTTAAGAGAAGTCAGCTGCTATTATAACTCAATTCAGCACTGAAAGCTGAATCTATCAAATAATTAGATACTAGAGAATAGAGATCATAGGGAGATATTGTTGACATATTCTTAACATATGATATTTGTTTCAAAAAAATCAAGGGGTCATTGCTTGGTCTCTTTCTCTTCTTATAACCGAGAAATTCTCAAGGGCCATTGCGTATTGCGTGGACCTCCTCCCTCTCTACTATGACGAAACTATTCATCTCCTCTAATATGAGAATTATCATTACAGAGCAAACCACTTTCTTCATAAAGTCTTTTCAAGAAACAACTAGATCAAAATAGAAAATTGAACTATACAAGTATTGAGCCAAACTCACAGACCTCAAAGTTCATCTCTGCATTTCTCTTAAAATATTTAGCTTAATAAATATAATGTATCCCTATTTCTATTTTAGAGTAATTCTTTTACTTTAGTCCTTAAGGAAAGAAAAAAAAAAAAAAGTTGGAGGGCTTCTCAAAAAAAAAAAAACAAACAAAAAAAAAAATTGGAAAGAAAACCATATGAATGACCTGAGTTTCTAATAACAATAAGAGAGATTATGCAACAAACATCAAAAGCGGTATCCATTCGTTTTGTTAATTTAGAGGGGATTGCATAATTCACCTTGCTTAGCATGCTAGACCTTAAAATGTCATCGCTTTTAGGTTTACTTTCATTCCATCCATAAAAAAGTTTCACTACTTAAACTTCAGTTACCATAATTCACTCTTCAAATTTCTCTTTTAACAAATAACACCTTAGTCTTAGTCTCACCTTAGAAAACATTTGGGTATTTTGAGTCACAATAGCTATACAATAAAGGATTATGTTGGCATAGGGTCTTTCCAAGGCCAAGTGAGAGCCAGAGTGTCCCTTGCAAAATAAGAAATGCCCTTCAGCATCATGAACTGAAAACCGGGAAGTTGAGAAAATGAATGTCAATATAACCAATGAATAAGAAATTCTGTGTCCTAGATACAATAATACACCTTGTGGAACTCAAAAATATTACAACGGAGCAACAGGATTTGATATTTTATAGGGGGTGGAGAGGGTGTTCCACTATATCATTAGGGCAGGCAAAAGACCTATCTTATGTACACTCCCAAGACCATAGTAAACTGAGAGAAAACTGTAAATATAAATAGATATTTCCATCTAAAAACTTACAAATTCTGCACATTTGAGTTATGCAGATGCAATCAATGGAATCCCCTTGATCCTCTGGATTGATACAGTTCCAGCCTGCTTTTAGCTTCCTGCAGTAAAGCCTCCACCTCTTCATCGTGAATCAAGGATGACTGCTTTGATGCCCATTCAAGAACTGAAAGCACCTCAGCTTGAGCAAGCTCTTCGCTATCAGGGACGTGCAATGCGATGTAACATAGCAAAAGCAATGCAGGACTCTGAACTATTTGTTCACCAAAGTAAACAAGTTGGATCACAAGTTTCGTCCCTCCAGCGCTTATGATTGCCTTGGAATGATCAAGGTGAAGGTAATTAGATGAGCTAGCAAATTTTGTGAGGGCAATTGCAGCTTCCTTAGAGATCTCTACTTCTTGCTCATCTAGCAGCTTTACTAATGGAGTAATCATCCTTGTCTCTGTTGCTCGAAAAGTCCTCGCTAAACTCCCGATAGCTTTAACACATGGAACAAGCAGATCCGAATCAGCTTGTTCGATGATTCTCAACAATTGATCAACAACAGCTTTGCAGGCAGGGGAATTAGGCTTAAATGCTGACCTTCTCAACTCAGCGTCTACTTCTGCCACAGATGTTATTTCCATAACCGCCATAGCAGAATTGTACTGAACATCCTCGGGTCCTTTCTCTAACAGTACTGCAAAGCAAAGCAATGCTCTTGATTCAGTGATGCTACGACAAATAGGCGAATTTCCTTTAGCAAGTTTCCATAATGCTCTTGCAGCCATTGCCTTCATATAAGCCTTAGTAGCAGGGTCCTCTAATTCTCTCCCTTTATTATTACTCAGCCCTGATGAAGAAAGAGTATGCTGACTGTGGTGGTGCACTTGGTTTCCCTTCACAGTGTTACTATTTCCATTAACCTTGACCTGATTTGTCTGGTTTAAACCATTGACTATTTGACCCTTCATTGCCGTAGCAACCACACTATGCATATGATTAGGCTTGTTACTCCCAAGAGGATGTTGAATATGATTTTTATCTTCATCCTCAATCACCTTATTATCCACAGTATTAGCAACTTTACCGTTAGTATTACTACTAGCCAACACAACAGCGTGGTGCATCGACGTTGCTTTACTAACAATAGCATACTTACTATGCTCCTGAACAGTTTCAAAAGCAAGATGACTAACCAACAATCGAATCGTATTATGTTGGTGGAAAAGATCTTGACATTTAGGATAATGAGCAGCAAGTTCAGATACAGCCCAAGCCACAACTGCTTGCACCTTCATAGGACCTTCTTTAAGGATTTTCGCGAAAACTGAACAAACCCCAGCATGTATCATATGTTCAACACTTTCAGGGTCACGTCCAAGAAGCCCAATTGCCCTGGCAGCATTTTCCTGACCCTCAGCTTTCCCTTCTTTCAACAATTTCAACAATGGCCCAACACCACCTTCTTCAATAATCAACTTCCCATATCTATCATTATCTCTAGCTAAAGAAACAAGTGAATTAGCAGAATCTGACCTGTCATCAACACTACCTGTATACAAAATCGCGATCTGTTCCCAAATAAGACATAAAATGGGCTCATTAGCAGCAATAGGAGGCAAACCCAAACAATCATCAGCCCTTTCATCAGCTGAAGCAGATACACGAAGCAGCCATGACACGTCACCAATTGAGTTTTCCAACTGTGATGACATTTTACGGAATTGTGCAGCAGGGATTATTGTAAAAACACGTTTAACAAGTCCATGTGCTCTACACTTTAACACAAGTACTAAAGCTTTTTCAAGAACTTGTTCAGTGTCATCAATGATCCGGCGCGTGGGACGTTCGTAAAGATCGTTACCGGCGCGTGCAGCTTGACGAAGAAGGGCAACAAGTTTCTCAGTTTTGGAACGAAGATCAGTGCATTCTTGCTTGAATGAACTTGCTTCATCAGCTGCTTTTATCACCTGGTCTGCTAATTGGATCGGCTTTGTTAAGATCTGCTTCACTAGGTCAGCCATAAAATCCAAGAAAACTCAAAAACCGTAGATCAGAAGTGCTAAAGATTGATTCTTGAATCAACCACACCTCAAAATCAACAGAAAAATCAATAAAAAGTGGGTCTTGAAGTATTTTTTTGGTGTATTGAGAAATGAATGAGAAAAGTTATGAACACGTATGGGGAGAAAAAAAGGAGAATTTGATTTTTGGGTTTAGAAGGGATTTTGTTTACATTGAAATTTGGATTGCTGAAGTGGTCTTGAAGGCTTGGCAATGGAGGAGTTGGGGTTGGGTGACTGACTTGGACAGTCTTACGATTTTTACGAGGTCAAATGCGTGTTTTGTTATTAGTTATATATTCTTTTTCTTTTTCCACTTACTTTTATAATGTTGGCCTGTGGGTGCGGTGTTTGTAATTAGCTGTCTGAATTCCAATTTTACTCAAAAGTTTTTTTTTATTTTATTTACTACTAAAAAGAAATTATAGGATTTTTGTTTGAACTGTAATAAATTAACCAGACAAGTTTTAGGGAATAATGTGTAGTAAAAGATTTTATTAAAATGACATTTGGGACTGTCGTAACGCTGGCCAATTACATTATAGCGTATTAATATATCAACAGAGGGGTTGTTAGTTGTCACCTTAATTACGTACTAATGGAAATGACCCATTCGCTACAGTCCAAAAAATAAAATAAAAGGAACAACAGGGTCTAGATTGATTAATAGGGGCGTGGGGCAATGGAGGTGAAGGGTTTTGGGCAGGAAATTATTATAATCAGAAATCCAGATCATAGGTTATGTGGGGTTTGCTTTTGCGATTGTCATTTGTCACTTTTAGGACTAATCTATCACATGCCCCCAATTGAACGGCTACCTATTTTAGATAGACTATTATTATTTCATGGCCCTGGATTTTCCTCTCCCTTCTTTTTTTTTTTTTTTTTTTTTAATAACTTCTTTAATGTTGCAATTTATTTCTGAGCTCAACAAAATGCTTCTTTTATAGTACTTCTAGTACTTTGTTTATAAAGCGAATGAGCCAATTGTGAGCTTTGGTCAAGTTGCAACTTGCAATATTCGTGTTTTGTGTATTTGGAATATTGTCTTTACAATTTCGGACCCAGACACCTTCAAGATCGATTGAAAGCTTTCAAATTGTGATGTTTAATTAACTTAATTCTAATCTTGATTGAAATACTTCATCAAATTTTGAGGAAAATTAAGACATGCTTCTCTCACACTTTTTACCTTTTGTGTTCTTCAATACCATCACTCACTCAGCTGCGGAGCTAGAGCGTTAGTTTTTTATTTGGCATAATTTAATAATTTTGGCAAAAAATTTACATTTGTATTAAAACTCACTTAATATGTTTAAATAATTCATCCAAAACTAGTAAGTTATCTTTTCTAGGAACCAGAATCCATAAACTCAAATTTCTAGATCCGCCTCTGCCATCACCACCTTTCACAAAATTTAAAATTTAACAAGCTCGTTTGGTATGTGGGGTGGGATAGACAAGAATATCTCATGAATTGAGGTATCTCATGGGATTAGCTATCCAGCTTTTACATGAGATAGCTAATCCCACCATTTTAGTATATCTCATAAGATTGTTATCCCTTATCCACCAATCAAATGTGAGATAAAATAATCTCGCTTTTTATCCTAATATTATTACCCCTTATCATACCAACCAAACAAGCCCCGTTTTGACTAAAAATGAAGGGATAACATTGCAAATACTCCGCACACAAGGCCATAAACTTGAGCTTTGACTTGATAAGTATGTACATGTTAAACGTGTCCGCCTCACTTAATCAGATGATTATTTTAACCTGTTATCGTATTGCTTTCGAATGAATATTATAACATTAACTGACGCGTGGTTCCATTAGTCAGAAAGTCAAGCAACACATACGAAATCATGTACGCAAGTATGATGGTAAAATTTTATGAAAAACAATTATATATAAGTATGGGAGTTGCCAGTTGCTTGCAGGTTTCATTTAATTACTGGAGCGCCATCAATGCCGCAAAGCCATGGGAAATTTTTTAGAGTGATGAGATAATTAGTAGTGGAATATATTCCCACTCAGCTTTTCCTCCTAAAATATCTTGACAATTCTATTCCTTTTTATTGCCATACAGGAATAGAAGTCCACAAAAGAGAACTAAGATTTATGGTAAGGCATCAAGTCTCAATTCTTTCTCTGTTTATAATTGGTGCTAGAAGTTTATTTATCCTCATTTTTCTGTTATCAAGTCATGCCAAGTAAACACCTAATCTGGTAGCTTTTAAGTGAGTTGACTTTGTAAAATATATTGCATCATTAGTGCTTAAAATTTAAACTAGTTAAAGTAATAGGATAGACTTATTTTGGATATTCTTATATGGGGTTTAGAAAATGACTGGGTAATTTTACAAATGGTCAATCAACTTTTATTTTATCGTACCAAAGTTTTTAAACTATTTTTTTATAATAAAAGAATCGTTCAACTTAGCCTAAATGTCACAACGTGTATGTCATTAATTAAACAATTCTTTTTTGTGACCGAATATTCATTTAATTTTATCTAAATATCATATAAAATGTCTTTTATGTTTCCTCATGATTGTTTTCTGTGACATTTTAAGAAAATTGAGTGGGCTTTTTGTTACAACGAATAGTTTATTGATTCTCGTGATACTTCGCTAAAATTGAGTGATTTTTTTATTACAAAAAATAGTTTAGTAAATTTAATGAAATAAAATGAGAGTTGAGTGACCATAATTATAAAATCAACCCAAGAAAGACTTCACATAGATGGAAAATGTTTACTCTATTAACTTAAAATGGAAAGGATGAAGCTTTCTGTTTTATTAATAGCAATGAAACACCATGATCATTTTATGTATCAAGTTTTTTTTTTTTTTAAAAAAGGTATATGTATCAAGTATATATTGACTTCCAACATGCATTTTATAGTTGCAGTTATCATAATCTTTCTTGGCAAAATTGGTCAGAAATCCTGGCGACAATTGGCATATAATTAAAAAATTGATGGCAATTTTTATCTACTTCTCCTTTAAATTACAAGAGAGTAGATGGACACTGGAACTAATTTATCCTAGAAATATCCAATAAAGTGACATCATGAAGCATCAATTCTAGTTCATTGTCTTGGTTCACTATCACTTGACGTCAATTTACCTAAGTCCTTTGTAGTTTTTTCTTTTTGATTCCGAATTTAATTTAGAGTTGGAAAAGGCCGATTCAAACTCCGATATTTCAGTTGATGTGCTTTATAATTTTGTCATGTATTTGTCCAAAGGTGTAGTTTTAGTTTGTCCAAAGGCCGATTCAAACTCCGATTTTCATTCTATAATAGGTGTAGTTTTAGCTTGTCTTAACAATTACAGTATATTTTAATATATTTAGTTATGAATATATATCATAGGCCGTAAGTGTAGGATTTTCATAGTACGGGGGTGTAAGTGTTTGATTTTAAATTACAGGAGGTCTATCCGTAACTGAGTCATAGTACAAGAGTGTTTAGGGTAGTTAACCCAGGAATAAAACTGAAATGTTTGAGTTGTCTCATGTGGTAATTTTCCCGTTATTAGGTAAACTGGAGGGCAATGATATAATTTCAAGTACCAATTGAAGCTTAAAACGGAAATCATGCATGGGACATCGGAATATTAAGACATGTTTGTATGCCTCCGCAATCTTTGTTTCTTGTAATGCAAAACGACATTATAATTAGTTGGCCCCAACAAAAGCGAAAAATAATGAAGCAGGTCTTTATTAAAATTTAAAAATGAGTTGAAAGAAGAAAGACGGGATAAATAGGAGTAGTAGATATATTATTGGTACTAACTATCGTTTAATAAGTTGGTGAATCTTAATTATTAATTAGGTGGCAAACCATAAATTGGATGTGGCAAGCACAAAGGAGGAATATATATGTTGAACTTTACAAATGAAGTGAAATGGTCAACTTTAGTAATGAAAATTTGGAAGTTGTTCTATCTTTATCTTCATTTTATTTTACAGTGCTGAGATGACAACGATGCCTACCCCTTAGCCACCGTGATATATGGCAATTTATTTTTGGCTTTTTTGCCAAATAAATAAAGAACTGGTCTTTTCACAAATAAAGGCCCTTCGGAGTTGAACTTTTATTTGTTTTCTCTACAAAAGATAATGAAGAGGAAAAAGAATAAGTTTGATGAGTTATATTGTAACAGAAATAATGACCTGATGCTAGCAAACCATAACCCTCTACATACACAGAAAGAAAGACAAAAGAAGAACAAGGGAATGGAATAAAGGTACTCACATTCTATGATTGAATCAGATTAATTAATAAAATATAAAACAATTATCTTGCGAAATAAGCTTAATCAACAAAGTTAACCGAATCTCTGGGTATATCGCGTTAAATGATTACTTGTGCGCTAAATAATTGCGTTAAATGATGACTTGTGCACTACATAATTGAGATTGGCTGATAGCATTGTCATTTGCGGTAGCTGCTAGCCGATCCGAACACCCTCGACAAAAAATTACACTATATATATAATGTATTTTTTCAATTTTTATGTACATATATAGATTTTGAACACTCTAAAAACAAGAAAAGATGTTGGTTCAATAGTCTAGGATGTTCAAAATTCTCCTGAGATTCCAAGCTCAAATCCCAGCCTCCAAAGATTGGTGTAACAAGTTTTACTAAGTACTTTGTTCTTAGAATTTGCTTATAGGATAAAAAATTTAGAAAAATTGGAGGAGTAATATATTGGTTTTGATAGTGCATTCACTCTTCCTAAGTAGATTAAACCCCCCATTTTGTTATTGCTCGGATTGTAACAAAATTCTTTTAAAATTTTACAAAGCAGATGAAATTCAAGTTGTTAGCAATAAACTAGAATTTCCCAGCAAAATAAAAGTATGATTTGTAGAGAGCAGTAAAAAAGAAGAAAATAAAGGTGACTAGATTTCTTAAGGGGCTTGCTTAAGCTAAAAGTACCATATAATAAGGACCGGAGGACGTAGTCATCTTTTGAAATTTAGAACCTGTTGAAAAACATTTAATTAATTATAAAACTAATATTAGTTAAATCAACGCTGACTGGAAAATATTACAAGCTATTTGGATCTACTTTTTTGGCCAAAGTTTAGACAAGAAATATCAAAAATATTCTTAGCTTTTTTTTATCAATAAGGGACAAACTTTCTTTCCCTCAAATACTAATTATCAAACACTAACTAATATTAATCGAATATTCTGTTTTACACTCATCATTAGGATAAAACTGAACTCCTTTATATGGGAAATCGTACTCTAACACAAGGAGGCTTTTATAGAATTGCTAAGATGTGTACCGCGTTACCCATGTGGAGATTGATGGAACATTTGGTGATACAAATTGCAATTATTGTACATTCCAATTGTCCCGATTAATGTCAAATTTTGCTTAATATGGATATTGGATGGTGTAGGAAGGCATTTTTGTTATTTAGAAAATAGTTAAACATCACTTATGATATGAGACAACGAGAATTAAAGCAATGAAAACGAAATAGAAGAACACACAAGTTTATGTGGAAATCCTTAAGGAGAAGAAAACCATTGATAGTTGAAATGAACAATGAACTACTTATAAGGTGTTGAATCTCTTGGTGTGAGGGCGCTTTTGAGGAAAATAAACGAGCTAAATTTCATTTAACAATATCGCTTCATGGTAAGCCTACTTGATAAAATGCAATTTCAGTTAAGTGAAAAGCTATCATAAGCCAAGAGAGGACATTTTGCTTCTCCGTCAATTTCTTTTTGCAGGCATGTAGTACAAATATAGTCCGCTTAAATCAAACAAAAGACAGTTCATATTAGGCTAAGCAACAAAGAAGGAAGGAGATTAAGAAAGACAAACGAAGTGTTAATTTCTTTTGTCTGTTCTTTCCAGATTTTTGGTTCTTCGTTGGACTCTGCGAAAAGTAAAAGAAGAAATATTGGTGCCATCAGATTATGCAATTTCCTTCTAGAAAAATGGATGCGTGATAAGATAGTATAGCCACCCTGCACGTGTTATTGTATATAGATTTGGACTGAGTCTTGAAATTCTGTGGGATGAAAAGCCAGTCTATGTTCATGAAAATTATGTCAAATTTCGCAAATGCATATCGTACTTCCTACAGGGAATTAGTACAAATTTGACCTCACTCTGCTTCTGATCTTTCCAAGAAGCATCACAACTCACAAGCAATGGCATATATTGATATAAACATTATACAAGAATGAAATTCAAGCTGAAGCAGAGTTAATTAAGCTATGAAAATTACATCTTCGAACACAGTTGATGCAGGGTACCATAATAACATATTCTGCCATGAATAAAAGGGAAAAAAACAGATTTATCCTTGAAAACTATGAACCCTTTGTTTCCGGTAAGAATATTTGTATTCTTCGAACTTTATACACCTATTATTATTCTCAATCAAAGTTCAATGGACTCTCTTTTTCTTTCTTTTTTCCTGATCACATTCTTACAAGAACTAGGACCACAAGATCCTGTGAGGCCGTGACAATATTTCTCTGTATTTGAACCATAACAAATTAGATTTGCCTATTTCCTTGTTAGCATGTTAGGGTGTCCCACATCAATTGAGAGAATAGATTGTTGTCTCACTATATTGTCTTGGGCGATTTTCGATGTATGACCTAACTTTTGAGATTGAATTAGGCTCTAAATTGATCCTCTTAGAGTCAAACTCATCCGTGTTCTTAATTTAGCCAATGTTGGACTCCTATGTTGTTGTTCACGTTCCAACTATCAATCCTCCTGACCGTGCATGAGAGTGCTAGATTATCCCATATTAGTTGAGGGAATAAGTTGTGTCTGAGGTTAAGTTAGGTCCAATATTCATTTCCTTACAATGGTCTTGATTCATGCTGAAAATGGAGTTCTACTTCTTATACGTATTCAGTTCTCCAACTTGATTCTGCAGCATTGTTCACTTAAATGATCGATTTAGGTTTCATCTACTTGTAACACTGGAGTTACTTAGCTTTGGTACAAAACTAGCAATCTGCAAATAAAGATGCGAGATGAGTGTCCAGCCCAACTCCGACAACCATGAGCACTCCCATTAGTATTACTTATCTGATCGCTAAGAGAAAAGGAAACAAGAATCTTAAAGCAGTACAAGGTTTAGGATAAAAGTAACCATACAATCATCAACATTTTGGTCTAATAATTCTAATATTGGGAAATTGAACAGCATATAGAAAGACAAGTGCTCTTTATTGTGATGAGACATCCTTCCCCGACTTATAGCATTTGAATCAACACTTCAAATGACATTAATACTTTGAAGAATCAAACACAAACATGTCTAAACATTCATAAATTCCTAAAGAGAATCCTCAGCAGCACCATCAAGATCTAGATAGTGTGGGATTATATCGGGGATCCATTCACCACCTTGCATAAAGTTGCGGACTGTGAACTTAGACGCTTCTGTTTTATCGATGATTTTCGACCATTTTACTCTGCCTTCCGTACTGGACCCTGGTCCTCTATTATTATACTCCGCCAAATATATGTTCGTCACATTTGGTTTTGGAAGCCAACCTTGCGGGTCAATAAAGTCTTCAATATAACTCGACATAATTACTCCATTCCCTTGATTTTTCCATGGCCTGCCTAAGTAACTTGTCACTGCTGACTTATTAAAACCTGATGCAGGAGATATTGTACAATTCTGAAGAACTAACCCTGGACTCTGAGTTACTGTGTCTTGGCCAGGGGCCACTATTGTGATCTCTTGTCCATGTGTAGGTGTTCTTGCATAAACTACACTATTTTGAAAAATGGCTTGTCCATCACCAGTGATAAAATCGATAGTGCCATAAACTTCGCATTCTCTGAAAAATGCGGACCCTACTTGAGAAAAAATTGTATCCTGGAAAGCCACAAATTGGCACTGATAATATGAAGCGAAACCGTGCCAAGGAGCACTGGTCAATGCAGCTGCTTGACTGCCTTCTGGTCCAGCAGTATTTTTGATTGTCATATTCATTCCAATAAAACCACTGCCGTAAACTTCTGCTCAATAAAATTTGATAATGTAACAACCATCACAATCAATTGTAAAAAGAATAGATACATAGTTGAAGCCCATAAGTTAAACATGTTTTATGAGGGAGCTCACATTCAACTTTAAATTTTGGAAGCTCACCAAGTGTGTTAGCTCTCAACCCTTTGCACTCCACTAATTAGAACCTCCCTTTGATCAATTTTGTCTATATTTTAATACTTTTGCTAGTCTTTTAATAAAAAAAACATTTGATATCCTTAATAATAAAAATATTTTCACAAACTATCCTTTATCTCCTCTCAAAAGTCTAACTTAGCTAACATTTCACTAATTACAACCTCCATTTGATCAAATCTTATGTGTCTCCCTTCTTCTTCTTTTTTTCCCGCGCATTACTTAAGAAAAATATTTAATAGCATTGTAATTGTCTAAACTATCCTTTACCTCCTCTCAAACGTCTTACTAGATCAACACTCGACTAATTAGAATAATAAGAGTGAATTTTAAAAAAGGACCATCTTTTTTATAAATCATTCAGTATTTTAAAATAAATTCAGTTTGTTAGAACGACTAATGTAATATGGCCGATCTAGGGGGTAACTGATGGTTATTGTGATAGGGAGAGATTACTTACCTAATGTGGCGGTATTATCTGTTTCGAGACCCATACTGCTACTTTTATTTGCTGAAATTATTGTGACTCCCATCCCATCGCCAACCAGGGATATGTTAGTTTTATTGCTAGGAATGGTAATGTTTTCATTGTAAGTGCCTTCTTTGACATGTATAAAGTATGGTTTTGAACTCATATTTGGAGCTGCAATTAACGCTTCAGCGATGGTTTTATAGTCGCCTGAACCATCTTTTGCAACTATTGAGTCGTAACAATTCCCGGCACTCCACCACAATGTCATCACAGTTGTGAAAATTACCACTTCTTTGCCTTCCATCTCGATTTTTTCTGCATCAATAATACAAAAATTAAGATCCAAAAAAAAATACAAAGTAGAGAATTGAGTGCTAATTTAGGATGTGTTGTCATGGCAGAAAAAAATTCCAAAAAAAAAAAAAAAAAAAGTAGTCATTTTTTGGCAATAAAACACCATAAAAAATATTTCCGTTGAAGGGGAAAAACTATTTCTTGGCTTATTCTTTTTTCTCCATATTTTAATCCATTTGAAATTAGTTAAAAAGAAAAAAAATTTGTCCCAAATACGTTTTTCGAAAAATATTTTCTTTCGTGTGTAAAATTGCTATCATCCATCCTCAATTGCCAAATTTGATTTTCAGGAGGTTTTTCACTTCTTCTTTCCCTTATCCAGGCTTCCATCTCGCACCCCCCAAAAATTGCTAAAACATTAAAGTAGGTAACTGGTGTAATAAAGAAAAATGCACAGAAAATATTCAAAGATTTATTATTAGGCACTATTAAATAGATGCTAAGGGACTAATATATCTCAATAATACTAGATCAATTGCACGACTAGAGTACTGAAACCATTAGCATCAACTTACCACATAATTAACGTACTTTGATAGTTCTGTGGGTGTACTCAAGATAGAAAAATAATTATTTAATGATAAATGAAATAATACATGGCGAACCTACAATTATAATTGTTATTATAGAAAACTGATGAAACATTTGTAGGTGAAATATGAAATTGCAAAGGTCCTCATTAATAGGGGCACAAGTGATAGTCAAAGTAAATATCTTTGGTAACGGTATACAGGCATAGTTGATTCTACATTAAATTAGCGACTTAGATGTCAAATTTGCGTCAGATTTAGTTACTAAATTTTAAGTAGTAACTTCAATTGATCATTTTTCATATCAATTTACCTTAGTAGGCGAATTGAGTTTCAGACAACGATGAATATATATATATATATATATATATATAAAAAAAAAAAAAAAAATCAAACATGTGTGTAACGATCAATTGAAGATCTGAAGGAAAAAAATACAAGCTCAAATTGATGAACCATAAGCCTGTTGAAATAAATCATCTCATTAGAAGAAATAAAACATATAAATGGAAACAGAAAAAGTACTATATTACATTATCCCGTAAATACAACACCCTAAACAACTAGAAGAAAGCATAAATTGAACTTATCTAACAGAAAAAGGAATAGGTTTACCTTCTGCTGAGCAAAACACCCACAAACAATAAGATAAAGTGATTTGAAGAGAGTTTCTGACAAAATCAAGAGAAAAAGGATATAATCATAAAGTGATTTGATATTGTATCATCTACATTTATATAGTGACAAAGAATATGAAAAGGTTATACACATCTTTATCAATGGAAGATTACAGGACCAAACTAATAAATGTTGAAATATTAAAAGATCGGTACTATATAATTAAGAAGATTTGCACACCAACACTACAAATAATTACTCCTTTCGTCTCGAGTTATGTGTCGTTTTTTTTGTTTTACACACTCCTTAAGAAATATTAAATAGGAGGGTTATTTGACATACTTTACCCTTATTTATGTCTAAGTTATAAAATTTCTCCATTAAATGTTTACTTTATTTAAATGTCATCTCCATTAAATAAAACTTCAACTGATAAGGGTAAAATGGAGAAAAAATAATTAATTATGCCTTAAACTCCTAAAACGATAAATAATTTGAGATAAATAATTTTAGTAAACACGAGATAATTTGAGTCGGAGGGAGCACTATAGATGAAACAATTCTTGTGATTCAATGTACGTGAAAGTATTCGTTTGAGAGAAGACACTTTCTGAAAGGACGAAATGGTTAATCAACTTTTTATGGGTATTTTTGTAATTCTATTTTAACTTAAAAAGCTTCCCGCTTTTAATATAAATACTAGAATTAGCATAAGCACTTTGCTCATGTCCCTAGTATTAGTAAGAACGAGATTTTAAAGATAACATAAATATTATTCAGACAATGTGCTTGTGTTCTACTACAAAAATTAACAAAAAATACAAATCCTAAAAGGTTAATTATTTCTGACGAATTAATCGGTTAAAATTTTATATATATAAGAAAGGGAGCTCTAAACCTAAATAAATTTCAAGGCGTTCGAAAGGTTCCTAATCTTAAGTTACTCTTTCCGTCCCCAAATACTTGTTCCATTTTTCAGTTACACGCCCCTTAGGAAAACATTTATAAGGGTAGCATTTTGACTATTTACCCTCTTATCATAGTTCATTATGTAATCTCTCCTCAATAAATATTTACTCCATTAATATTGAGAAGCTTTTAAATGTTGCTAATTAATACCATGGTAAAATAGAAACCTTACTTAATTTTATCTTGGTTAAATAAACGACAACTTTTTTTAGACAAGTATTTTTCATAAGGACGATGAGTATTTTGGGACGGAGCGAGTAGAAGTTATAATTATCTAGTAATATCGTCAATATATCTTCTATAAAATAACGTACTATTGTTACGTCTTTTACATTTTTTTTTTATATTTTACATAATTTAAATAAGGAATGGCTTAGTACAAAATATTTGGTTAATCTCGAAAATTAAAAATACCCTTCTACTTTGTCTTATTAGCTAATTTTATCCTCTTTTAGCGATGATGATGATGGTAGGCGGGTCGGGTCGGGTCAACAAAGGGAGTGGGTAATTTTTTTTAAATCGGGTAAAATAAGTGGATTTGTGGGTTTCCATCCAAAATAGGAGTATAAGTGTGAAGTTTGAAGACGGCATGAGTATTTTTGCTCACAATCGCTAACGGATGGTAAAATTAGCTAATAAAACACGCGCTGGAAGGGTATATTTGACCCTTTTCCCGTAATTAAATAATTATTCTTATATATTAGAGAAATATTAAATAACTATTTTAAATATATATATATATATATATATATATATGTATGTATAAAAGGGAAAAGGGTCAAATATACCCCTCTACTTTAGTTTATTGGCTAATTTTGTCCTCGGTTAGCCAAAGTGATCAAATACACCCCTCCGTTAGCCAAAGTGTTCACTTATACCCTTAAGTGGATGGAAATCCCTAATTCAATCAAAATTACCCATTTAATTAAAAATACCCATGCCCCATATTATAACCCGCCCCGACACAAAAAATAATTTCACGCCATCCAAATATAAACCGACCAACTTTTATTATTTCATCACTTCACTCACCAAAGAGAGGGAGAAGAAAAAGTCCGAGAACTAAGGATAATTGATAATAGCTTACTGTAACATTCATTGGCCA
The DNA here is from genome assembly GCF_029784015.1 of Lycium ferocissimum. Lineage (NCBI taxonomy): Eukaryota > Viridiplantae > Streptophyta > Magnoliopsida > Solanales > Solanaceae > Lycium > Lycium ferocissimum. The sequence continues at coordinate 59,885,168 of NC_081343.1, forward strand.
CAAATTGGTCAATCATAAATTGGCCACAAATTGGTAGGGTGATAGCTAAGAGGTCTGCTAGATTTTACTGGTGTATATGCTTAAGTTTACATCAGGACATAACAAGATGATGAAGCAATGTCGTGGACTTCAAATCCTTATTGAAGTTATACACCTTCATGAAAGCCACTATCTTATTGAAGTTATACACCTTCATGAAAGCCACTATGTGTGAGAACATGATGCTAATTTGACAACCTGAAAGCGTATTGTCCCATTAATATTAGAGCTAACTTGTTATTTCTTACTAGCCATGTTAGTGGTTCGCAGGTAAAGCCTATAGAGCTCAGCTTGAATGATATGATGTAATTGAAAGTTCAGTCTCATTCATTGTGTTAGAAATATAATTTTGATTGTTCTAAAATTACTGGAAGCATGTTGGTGTTAGCTATGACTTTTAGAACACCTAGGCGCATGGATTTTATGTTATTTAAGTTTCTTGTCTTTTGTATTGTCTAGGTACATTATTGTGTTTTCATGAAGGTCAAGTTCATAGTGAGAGTGTGAAAGCATTTATTAGTATGAGTTTAGAATTATCCTTTAGCACCAATATAAACCCCCTTTGTAATGTTATTATGTAAGAGTGGAATTCTTTATAATAATATGAAGTGAGCTTAATGTCAATCTCCCTCTTCCCTCCACTTTGCGTCTTATGATATTATCAAGGGTCCGCTTTATATTTCCAACACATTGGGCTATCAAGCAAAGTGAGAGGGGTGGGTTATATTTGGGTGGGGTCAAATTATTTTTTGTGGGTCAGCGCAAGTTATAATATGGGCCATGGATATTTTTAAGGGGTAACTACATGGCATAACTAACTCTACCACATTTTTATATTTAGTAGCTATAGTTTAAAATAATTACATCTCATAGCTAATTATAATATGTTAAATACAACTTATAGCTACATATATATACAAAGTAGAATACCCCATATCACATTATTTAATTCCAAACTAACCTTCTCATCTCTCTTTCTCCCCTCTCCCCTCCTCGCATAGGCTTCCGCGCCTCTTTTCCGGCGAGAAACAGTGAAGCAACTTTCAATTTTCAACCTTCTCATCTAATTAGCATCCCTTCTTCTCATAAACCTTCTCATATTTGAATTGATGCCATCTCCAACTTGCTGTTTTACTTTAAAAATACCATTGATCCAACGGTGAGAAATTTGTTGTTGTTAACGCGTATCAAAAAGCATCTACTAAGAGCTACATGTAAACCAAACTCGAGGCTCATGTACGGTGGGATATCTTTTATTATATTTTTACAAGAGAAATCTATGGTTGATGCAAGCATATGAGTATACGTAAAGTTTAAGCTAGAATATTTGTTGAAATAAATCAGATCTTCATTGCTTCATTGATCCAATAGTGAAATTTGTTGTTGTTAACGCGGTGGCTTTTGAGTTTTCACGGTCAGATCCGGTTAGATCTTAGCCGGATCTACTTAGTTTTGGTAAGATTTTGCTTTGTCGGAATGCGGCCGGTGATTTCCATCCTGAAAATCATTTTTTTTAGTGTATTCATTAAATTTTTAGCATACAATTCACTGTATTCATTAATTTTTTGGCATACAATTTAGCGTTTTGTGTATTTTATTTTCTTGTATTCTGTTTTTGAGTGTATTCGTTAATTTTATTTTTTGTATACAAATGAATACATTAATTTTTGAAGTGTATACAAATGAACGGAGAGTGAATTTTATTTCTTTGTATTCAATTTTTTGAGTGTATTTGTTAACTTTTTTAGTGCAAAATTACGTGTTTTGTATACAATCGATTAAATATAATAAAATGAATACACCGTAAAAGTAACTATAATGAATACGAGTTGATTTGAATACATTTAAATTGAATACAAAATTTAGCAAATTTTAATGACTGTATTCATGAATACAGTCACACTTAATAGCGAATACAACATGAAACAAGCGCTAGCTATATGTTTGCCACGAAAAGTAAATAGCTAAACTGTAGCTATGTGGAAAAAAAAACCCCCAAATAGTAGTCATTTATGAAATTTTCCCTATTTTTAATGAAATGGATAATTTTGGCTAAATTGGGGATTTCCATCCACTTAAGGGTATAAGTGAACACTTTGGCTAACGGAGGGGTATATTTGATCACTTTGGCTAACGGATGGCAAAGTTAGCCAATAAACTAAAGTAGAGGGGTGTATTTGACCCTTTTCCCTATTTAAAAAGTTAAATAAATATTACTCCCTCCGTCCTAATTTAAGTATCTTAGTTTGATTAGGCACTGAGTTTAAGAAACAAATGGGGACTTTAAAATCTTGTGGTTTTAAATTAAAGACCTGTGTAGTCCTTTAAATCTTGCGGTCTTAAACTTGCCATGTAAAATGTTGGAATTGAAACACTTACTAAATATAGAAAGAGACACTCTTTTTGAGACAGACCAAAAAGAAAAGTAAGACGCTTAAATTGCAACGGAGGGATTATTAAATAACATAGTCGAGTTATAAATATTTTTTTTTTTTTAAATATAAGTTCTCGAATATGATTAATGTTTATCATATTTAGCTACATCAACAAAATAAGAAATACTTCCATATAAAAATTCTCAGTCACATAATGCAAATAATGATAGGGTAAAACTCTAAATAAAATATTTGTAAAGCATAACTCCAAAAAAACATATACATCTAACCCCAATTTTTATCAACCCATAACTTCTTCCTTCGCGTCTCATAAAAATAGTCATAATTAATTTGAATGTAGCAAATCCATCGTTGATTTATCAAAATTTCCAGTGGATACAACTTTAGTTAAACTCAAATCCATATAAAGTAAAATCTAAATGTTAGTACAATTTATACAAGATAATGTTAATTATTTTCCTCGCCTAATAATTATATTGAATTTTCAAACAAATCTCTTATTAATTGTAAATAATGAACTATTATCGTTACTCACTGGATTATAACACTGATTTATATTCGAGCGTGCACTAATATATCTCTCAACCAAATTTTAAAAAATAGATGATATCTCTATATTCAAATTTCTAGCATTTGACTAAACTTATTTAAACCCTATAGCATCCTTTTTCCCTTACCATTAAACTTCCCCCACAATTTTTAGTTCTTCGTGTATCAAAGTACCAGAAAAAGTTCTCTTTCTTTTCATAAAACACTGATTATCTTTCTAGTTTTATTATTAAGTAATATTATAATAATTTTTACACATATTTAAAACATCGTATATATTTACAAAGTAATAGGCACAAAATCTGGCAACTTAACTGATATTACCAATTTTAATTCTTGCTTTTATTTTGTGTATATAATATTTCGATTTGATTTGATTTTCTCTTTGGTTTATTTCTAAAATCAAAATAAAAAAAATATTATCGGTTTTTTAAATCAAACCAAACCCAAAAAGTAGCGATTTACTTAATCAGTTTGGTTCAATTTTCGATTTGAATCACCTTTTTAATAAATCATGAACACCCCTACTTGAGCACAATAGTTCTGAGGGAGTTAAGTTTTTAATATATATTGTAATTTTTTAAATGGGATATTATGAATACACTTAGATGCCTTAGATCTTTTATTGTTATTCAAATTATTGTGTCTATTCAGGAAAAAAAAATTTAATGAGTAGACGTGATCAAGCAATTCATTCACAATGGAATCATATGCGAAAGTACTTAGTTGAGTTCAAACACTTTAAATATTCAGTAAAGTAAGAAATGTTACGATTTTTATCCAACACAAAGTCATATCCTTGAAAGAATAAGTCACGTTAGAAAACTAATAACAAAATTTATATAATATAAAATATTAATATTTTGAATATTATTACTTCCTACATAGAAGGAAAAATAATAATAGTCCGAAATATCGGGACACCCTACATATTACGCAAAATACGGAAAGCTTTAATAATCAAAATTTTGGCTGATTTTAGAGTCCTAAATATTAGAAAAATAATTAAATGATATTTTGTCTAGTGTGAATTTTTCTTTTAAAGACAAAAAACAGGCGAACATTATTTTGATATATATAGATATATTCACTAAATATCAATAAATATATGTCTATAAATCAAATTATTATTTTGTTTTAACCTAAGATCGTTGAAAAAATCAATAAACTTCTTTCTCGGTATGTAATTCAATGAACGTTGTAAGTGTTGTTGGCATGTCCTGTATATTCTCTTTTCCATTGCTAACTATCCGGCCGTCCCGCGCTATTGTAAAGAATAGACTATTGTCTCTTTATATTGTCTTGGACTATCCTCAGTTATGAGGACTGAGCTAACTTTTCAGGTTGACATATGTAGAGGCGGATCTAAAATTTCTACAACATGGTGTACTACTAAAGAATGGAGAAAAAATAAAGTATTAAGTGGGAAATAGTTTCTGTTTCTTTTAGTACTAAAAAACTCAGGATTAAAATCAAGTGCGACATTCAACCATTTTAGAGCATGGGGGCAGCAAATAATACGAGATCAATTTTTAAAAATATGTTCATGAAATACCGAGTTCAGCGAAGAGACCATGAGTTCACGTGCACTATAATTCTGACAGTAAATTTGCCCATGGACGTAAGCATGACTTCAATTTTCTTAGTATGGTGTATCAGAGTTAAACTCATCCATATTCTTATTTACCAAAATGTTAACAAGTCTCATATTATAATGTTCACGCTTCAAATGTTCAGTCTTGGACGTGTAGAGAAGTGTTAAATTGTCTCAAATTAATTAAGGGAATATGGTGTTGTCTCCTTATATAGCTTGGGTAATTCTCAACTCATGAACTAATTTTTGAGGTTAAGTTAGATCCGATATTCATTTCCTAAACATGGTCTTGAAATTACTTGTGACAAGTACAAATATCTGGTCATGCTGTAAACGAATTTCTACATATTATACTAATTCAGTTCGCCAACTTGAGTCTGTAGCATTGGTTACCTAATAGATTTGTTTAGGTTTTTTTTTGTTGTAACCTAGAACTACTTAGCATTGGTAAAAATAACGAAAGATGGTTGCATTATTAGGAAACGGTGTATTTTCATGTCAACTCCTAGTAAAACCATCATGAGAAGTTATGCAAGAAGTTCCGAAAGCATTTGTTAATCTCATTATAATATTCAAAACATGCAGCCTACAAGTAAAGATGTGAGATGTGTTGGATATTTAAATTTGGATACGGGTCGCCCATGTGGCCTGACCCGACCCATTTAGAAAATGATAAGATTGAAGAGTTACCAGGCAAGTTACCCTGGAAGTTACAAGTCCATACAACCACTATATTTGTGGTGAATGAACGTGTAGTGTGGGTTTGATATAAGTGAACTGCTCCTCTCTCTCTTCAGTAAGAAAAATACATGTTCTCCTTCTTCTACAGAGAAGAGTTTTCTCTTCTACTTCTTAATAGAGACACACTAAAAAAGACATCTAGTTTGTGAAACATAACTTTGTTTCCAAGAGATTCAAAATTCGACTTGGGGTAATTTGGGTAGCAAGTTCAATGATTAATCTTCCGCTGTTTTAAGGTACACAATTCATTGTCCTTGCTCCGTATTCTTTTTCTAACAAGATGAATGTCAAGCCCCAAAGCCTAGTTACGACAACTATGGGCACTCCCAATAAAAGCAACAATACAAGTATCAACATTTTGATCTAATAATTTTAAGATTAGGAAGTTGAGTAGCATATATATATAATTGCAAGACTTTGGCCCGATGACGTAGCAAGCCCACATACCAGGAATTCTATTTATCTCTTTTCTTGTTTTTTTTGCTTTTTTCCCCTCTTTTTTTTTTTCCATTTAATATCTATTTTTCAATCGATTTCTTTTCCTACCCTAACAGTCGCTTCCGGTCTTTGTCCGTTCAACAGTCTCTTTAAGCACAGAACAATCGCTTCTTCTATTTATCCCCGCCCTCACGAAGGCACTTCCTCAAAGCGAGAGATCTGATGGGGAGGGAATTGCGAAGGATCAGAAAAAGAACTTAGAAGTTTTTGAGACGAACTGCCTGATCGTCACGGTCATCGAGAGGCTCGGAATGTGTTCAGCAAGTAGTTCTCTTCCAACAGGACATTCTCCACGCAATTGCAGAGGGATGATTTCTCCACGTCCATTTGATCGGGTCTCCTGTCTTCAACTGTACGTCCATATTTCGTTTCAAATATGATCAATATACAATGACATCGGTGGAGGGAATTTGACGGAGCCAAGTAGAAGGTACGGTGCAACAAACTGTACAACGAGCATTGAAAGGAGAAGGGATGGTTCAATAAACTGTACAACGAGCATTGAAAGGAGAAGGGACGGTTCAACAAACTGTACAACGATCATGAGAGGAGAAGGGTGTTGCACACACCTCTTTCGGTTTGATCCACTTTCTCGTAAGCGTTATGTTCTTCATTTTACCAAATAGTTTTGAAAGCTCTTCATTATACCCATTTCTTTATCCAGGTTTGAAACCGCTAATGTGAGTAAACTCACACACGGAGGTAGAATTGATAAAATGTACATTTTGCGTCTTCAATTTGCTAAAAGTTGACCCTCTAATCCTAAAATAAAGAAAAGGGTAAAAGGAGCCATTATGTCATAGAATGCATGGTACTATAGCATGTACTGATCATTGTCCATTACCTTCTGGTGTTTGCCACAAATTCTATTGAAGAAATTGCAAGAAAATCCGGACAAATAATTTTCAATTAATATTGTGTTGGCCCCAGGACCTTAATTAGGCAATTTTTACTTTTGCCTCCAAAAAGATTGAAGAATTCCTAGCAGTTTTCAGTACCAGTACACTCTATCAAAGAATATATGTAAGTTGGACTTGCATAGTTCTCCCGGAACATTGGAGCAGCCCGTCTGCAGTGGTCATCGGAGATTACCACTTAACCCTGTTTGTTGAGAATCGATTAATTCAGTCGATAGTAAACCTTGAGTGAAGAGGGTGGGGCTGTTCCACACTCTTGAATATTTTGTTAGAATTTATTAGTTCTGAATAAAGAGAGTTTGCATTTAGCTTAGCTTAATGAGCGGAACATTTTTTAATTTTTTTATAAGGGTAGATGAATTGTGAAGTTCAGCAAAAAGGAAGAAAGAACTTCCAAAACAACTACGTATGTTTTTTTTTGCAAAGTGTATAACCGAGTGTTACATGACTTCTCTTATATATGTTAGTTGAATTATTTAGTTTTAACTACTCATCTAAAAATCTTAACATAATTTAAGTCAAAGCCGGCCAACAATTGCAAAAAAAAGAAACAAGAATAAAAAAGAATAAGTATATGACAGTAAATAATATTTTCATGAACAGTTAGTAGAAAGGTGGGAAATGAATACTCAAAGCACCAAATAAATTTGAGAAGGGATGTAATTACTACTCACACCTTTATGAACTTGCAACTTCTCCTGTCACAGAAATTGAGGCTAAGTTTTATGGTGCCAATCTTTGTCGTAATGTGTTCACCTGTTTCTTCTAAGTCATTGATTTAATGATAATCATATTTTGTTTTGGGACTTAAATGAAATTAGTTAAGATTCCCATTTTTACGATTAAAGAGTGATATTTTGAGCGGGGGAGGATGTTGAATTAGCGAAGTTCATAACCATGGAAAAAAATAATCGTTAGAGAGTTATCATTTACTATCATTCAGATTTAAACGAAAACATGAGTCTTGGATTTGATAGTATAGAAAGTTTTGGAATCAAAAGGTGCCTCATCTATGGAAGGTGCCACATAAATTTTACTATTATCTAAATTATATATATAGATTTTGTCGATGCTTCTTGATTAGTTGAAATATTTAAGGACAAAAGAGTTATTTAGCAATCTACAAGTTCTTAAAGAAAGACATTGCAGAATAGAAGTTTTTTCCCTTTATTTTTTATTATGAATTTATTTATTTTTCCAAATTTACTAGTATGTATATAAGAAGAAAACTGCTCTTTATTAAGATGATGCGACATCCTTTATTGACGTGTATCATTTTGTCGAATCAATACTTCTTGTGACATTTATACTTCGAAGAATAAAAGGCAAACATGTCTAAACATTCATGCGTTCCTAAACAAAATTCTCAGCATCATCAAAGATCTAAATAATGTGGGATTATGTTGGGGATCCATTTATCACCGTGCATAAAGTTGCGCACTGTGAACTTAAACGCTTCTGTTTTATCGATGATTTTCGACCATTTTACTCTTCCTTTGGTACCGGACCCTGGTCCTCTATTATTATACTCCGCGAAATATATGATCTTAACATTTGGATTTGGAGTCCAGCCTTGTGGGTCAATAAAGTCATTAATATAACTTGACATAATTACTCCCTTCCCTTGATTTTTCCACGGCCAGCCTAGGAAGCTTCTCACCGATGACTTTTTAAAATCTGCTGCAGGGGATATTGTACAATTCTGAAGAACTAGCCCAGGATTTTGAGTAAAATTGTCTGAACCCGGGGCAAGCATTCTAATTCCTTGTCCAGGTAATGGTGTTCTTGCATAAATTGCACTATTTTGAAAAATGGCTTTTCCATCACCACAGATAAAATCTATGGTGCCATAGACTTTACATTCTCTAAAAAATGCCGATCCTATTTGCGCAAAAATCGTATCCTGGAAACCCTCAAAACTGCATTGATAATATGAAGCGAAACCGTTAAAATAAGTTGCACTAGTTAATGCAGCCGCTTGACCACCTATTGCTCTAGCAGTATTCCTGATTGTCATCTTCATTCCAATAAAACCGCTGCCGTAAACTTCTGTTCAATCAAATTAAAAAATGTAACCATCTTAATTAATCTTTTAAATAATAGATAGTTGAAGCTCATAAGTTAGTTGAATAATAGCCTTATTCATAAGAATAAACATCATCTTTGTCTAGTTAATCATAATAGCCTTAATCATTCTTTACCTCCTCACAAGTCACAAGCATCTCAATTAATCTTCGAAATAATATATAGTCGAAACATATACGTTGAACATCGTTTTTGTTTTCCTCTTTTCATTTAGGCTGATTTATTTTTCTCGTGAAGGACGCCTTACAAATGAAACATTAGACTGTAGTTTAATGTTTACAATAACTTATAAAATATCTAAACCGTGGTCTAACGATTTTTTATAAAATACTTAATTCGTTCAAAAAAGATCTTTAAACCGTGATTTAAAAAGTTCATAAATTGTAAGACAAATAGAAAAAAGTGTCAACAAAAACATACCCAGTGTAATCCTACCAGGTGAGATCTTGGAGGGTAGAGTGTACGAAGACCTCACCCCTACCTTGTAATGGTGGAGAGATTGTTACTAAATTCGTGTTACCTTTCGAGTGTACTCCCTTTTGGTGTATATTAACTGTCCTTTATAAATTTTACACACTACTCAATAAAAAGTACTAGTCCAAACAACCTTGTACTTCCTCTCAAACATCTAGCGTAATTAACACTCCATTAATTAGAACAGTAATAGTAGATTTGAAAGAAAAAACTTAATACTAACATTTTTTTTTTATAAATTATTATATATTTTAAATAAATTCAGTTTATCAAAACAACTAATACCATGAACGGTGAATAATTGATGAAACTTGTGATGTTACAGGACTCAAAATTTCTTTGCCAAGCTACAAGAAACGGATTTCCGGAAGTCCACAAAAAAATTATTGCTAATCGACCAAAGTGAGAAGCAAAAATATTCTGATAAAGACGTTCCTCAGTAATATCATCATGACTCTCGAAGTCATGTGCGGTAGCAATATCAAACCAAATACGACGAGTAATGGGGTCCGAGCTAAGCCTTGGCTAAACCTTGGAAATCGTAATGCCATAATGCTTTTCAAATCCTCCTAGCCATTATCCTACTGCAATAATTCTTGCTAAGAAGAATGCCCATGTTGTGGCAATTCCACCCAGAAGGTAATGGGTTACTCCTACAGCATGTCCTTGTATAATGCTCAAGGCTCTTGGCTGAGTAGTAGGAGCAACTTTTAATTTATTATGAGCCCAAACAATGGATTCAATAATTTCTTGTCAATAATTTTATGTATTCAACCAAGAAAAACCCCTCCACCTAGATTCGAATCCTAATACTATTATTAAATAATAATAATAATAATAATAATAATAATAATAATAATAATAATAATAATAATATACCATCACAAGAGAGAGAGATTACTTACCTAATGTGGCTGTGTTAGGTGTTGCAAATCCTTTTTTCTCACTTTTACTTGCTGCAATTATTGTGACTCCCATACCATCACCAACAAGGGCTATATTTGTTTTATCAGTGGGAACAGTGACGTTCTCATGGTAAACTCCTGCTTTGACATGTATAAAATATGACTTTTTACTCTGCTTCGGAGCTGCATGTAACGCTTCAGTGATGGTTTTGTAGTTGCCTGAACCATCTTTTGCAACTGTTGAATCGAAAATCACACAACTCCCTACACTCCACCATAACAGCAGCATAACCGTGAAAATTCCCACTTCTTTGCCTTCCATCTCGATCTTTTTTTTTCTTTTTTTTCTACATTAATAAAATAAAATTTTCAGGGAAAAAATATACAAAAGTAGAGAATTGAATGCTAATTTTAGGATGCTTTTGTTATCATGGAAGAGAATTTATAAAAGTGAGTCGTTTTCTGGCAACAAAACACCGTAAAAACTATTTTCTTGAAAAACAATTTTTTTGGCTTATATGTTTTGCTATGTTAATCCAATTGAAATAATTAAAGAAACTAATTAAATAAAATTTCTGATGAAACGTTATTCGAAAAACATTTCTTTTGTAATGAGCACAACCTTAATGTAGAACTGGTATCTTCCATCCTAAAGTGCCAAATCTGATTCTAAACAGGTTTTTTTGCTCCTCTTTTCCCTTACCTAGTATTCCCCCACAGAGAAGGATGTAGCATTTCTGTTACGGATTCATTTAAATCGATGACTTTCGACATAAAAAAATACTAAAATCTCAATAAATATTAGATGTCCATAATTTTAACATTAAAATGAATTCAATGTTGAAAATATTACAAGTTGAACACATTGAATTTAAACCATATATCAGCCTCTATTGCCCCACCCCACAAAAATTTGAAAAAACCACTAAAATAGATTACTGGTTTAATAAAGAAAAATGCACAGAAAAAAATACAAAGTAAGCTTTATTTAAAAAGAAAAATGCTAAGGGACAAATGTATCTCAACAATAGTATAGCAATTGCACGGCTAGAGTAATGAAACCATTGATATCAACTCACCACGGAATTAACAAACTTTGGTCCTTATGTGGGTGTGGTCAAGACACAATAATTATTATTTAGTGTTAAATCAAACAATACATTGTGAACCTACAACTATAATGTGATTATAGGAAACTGATGAAACATTTATAGGTTAGATATGAAATTGCAAAGGCCTTCATTATATAGGGGCACAAGTGATAATAGTCAATAGACCTGAATTGACTTTTGATATTTATGTAACGGTATAAAGGCATATTAGGTTCTAGGATAAATTAGCTACTTAGATGTTAAATTTGCTTCAGATTAATTACTAAATTTTATTTGGCTACTTCTACTGGTTCTATTTAATATTAAATTTGCTTCAGATTAATTGCTAAATTTTATTTGGTTACTTCAACTGGTTCTATTTAATATTAAATTTGCTTCAGATTAATTACTAAATTTTATTTGGTAACTTCAACTGGTTCTATTTAATATTAATTTACCTAAGTAGGCGAATTAGAAAAAATAATCTTGTCGAGTTTCAGGTAGGGACGAATCCAGCTTCTAATTTGAACTCAATAATTTATTATATATATTAATTTGAAGTCGTGTTCTCCGTATGTGTTGTTGGCATGGCCACAACTCCACAGAAGGACCAGGATTTACTGATGATGACTTGGGCTTGGGCACATAGATCGTTCATTTTTTTGCGCGATTTGCCCTTCTTTTGGGGTGATTTTTAAATTTTGCCCCTTATATTTGTGGTCATTAAATTTTGCCCCCCATATTACTGGTCCTTAATTTTTGCTCTTGCGTTGCAATCTTGAAACAGTAAATCACGGGTTCGGATTCGAACCTCCGCTCAAGATAAATTTAAAAAAAAAAAATCGCAAGACAAGGTTTGTCGCGTGTATGCGGACTAAGATACTACGCCTTGTGGCGGACTTGGCATAAAAGTATGCCGGCCCGGGTAAGATAACTTTGGTTATTTCTTAACAAGTGTATGTCGGGTCAAGATACTTTAAACGGCGTACTTTTTAGTTAAACCTTAACTAAAAGTCTTTTCTTGTTATGCCTTGTACAGACTTTTTAGTTAAGGCATAACTAAAAGTATGCCCCATAAGATATAACTTTTCCTTAAGACATAACTTTGCCTTATAAGGCAAACTTAGTTATGCCTTAAGGAAAGTTCGCACCATGGGGTAGACTTTTAGTTAAGGCATAACTAAAAGTATGCCAAGGCGGAACTTTTTCTTAAGGCATAAACTTTGTCTTATAAGGTAAACTTATAGTTATGTCGGGTCCTAAGATAACTTTAGTTATTCCTTAAGAAAAGTTCCGCCTTATGGGGCATACTTTTAGTTATGTCTTATGGGGCACACTTTTAATTAAGGCATAACTAAAAGTTTACCTTGAAAAGTAAAATATATATATATATATATATATGCCTCAAGGCAAAGTCACGCCCCACCGTACTTTTTGGTTAAACATAACTAAAATTTCGCCCATGCGGGCATAATAAATTTAAACTCGTCTTGCGAATTTTTTTTTAAAATTTTTGACCGATTGGGGTTTTGAACCAGGAACCCATGAATTTTAGCTGAAAGACAAAATTTAAAGATTACAAATATGAGGGGTAAAATTTAAAGACCACCCCAAAAGAAGGGCAATTCTCACGTTTAATGTTGATTTGGGTCATATCGCTTGGGTTACTTTACAAAAATTAATGGAACGAAAATGGGCATGGTACTTGGGCCTAGTGAAGAGGAAAATGTTTGGGCCAAATTTTGTTTTATTTAGCTTTGATTTACTTTTCAAAAGAAAACTATTAATTATTATTTTTTTTAAAAGAGGGAAAACTATAAATAACATTTTTAAATTTATTTTGATTATAACTAGAACAGAGGAAGATGATGTATGATATTGATTTATCTATGCTAATAAGAAAAATAATATCTTTTCACTATAGAATCAGTAGTATGTATTGACAGGCAAAAGATGTAAAATCAAAAGCAGTCATTTTCTTCTCTCTTTTTTTAAATAATTTTTTAAAAGATTTCAAGCTTCTAGAAAACCTGCAGTGCTATCTTGCAAGGAACCACAAAAAGAGAACAATCATAATAGTTGTCCAAAATCTTAGTGGCCATCGGGCTCCAGCCAATGCCTTCAATTATGGAGATCTTTTTGTGCAGACAGACTGCAACATTTTAACTAGATAAATTTAGGGGGTCAACATGACTTAAACACACTGTTATTGTGGTAAAGACTTACCTGCATTCCGTTATTTACCCCAAATCAAATCAACTAATCATGACTGAGTGATTTATGATATGAGAATACATACTGATTGATCATAGTTAAGTATACCAATTGATCATAGTTGAGTATTAAAAATATGTGTACAAACACGTCATAAATCTATTAGTTTAGTGTAATTACCGGTTACACACATAAGTTTTACCATGTTATTATTAGATAAGGAAAAAGTATTCACAAAGATATTTCAATGTACTCTTTGTTTAAGAATTTTATCAAATTTCTTCTCGTGTGGACAATTTAAGTTAGAGTAAATCTGATAAATGGTCACATGATTTTGACTTTTTTCATCAAAGTCATATACCAATATTTTCTAACAGAAATCAAACAACTTTCACCATACTAACGCAAAAGTCGCAATTGCCGGAGTATCCAACCTTACGATGAGTTATAATTTTTTATTCTATATCTTAACCCTTTTTATTTTTAATTTAATAAGTACAAACCAATTAAAAGAGGATCGACCGACTCAATTTTTTAACCTTCCGATGAATGGTAACCCACCAAGTCTTTACCACCTTCATGTGTATCCAAATGATGTTTCCTACACTTCCTTTGCAAATCACCGTCTAAATTCTCCCTAATTTTGCATCCCTAATTTTAGATTTTCATTCAAACTGATACTGATTATTATCTCCAGAGCTCTAAGATTATGAGTATCATCTCCGTATCCACACCTTTTCTTTTCCTCTCGGGTAAAATACTCTACAAAAATAGCTCTAATCAATCAAATAACTAAAGGGTCAATGAATTGAAAATTATTTATCACAAGATTATTACTTCTTATGTTTTTATAAGCTTCCAATTATGCAATGATAACTAGTAGTAGTAAGTATTACTCTAAGTTTCTTACCATCTAACAAAATGTAATGCTTTTCAGTAGATAGTAACTACATTTTTCAAAAATTGGGCCGGACCAGATTGGGTCGATCATCTTTTAACTAGATATGTATTATAATATTAAAAATAAAAAAGGGTCGAAACATTATGTAAAAAATTATTCCTATCATTCATCGGAAGGTTAGTTTTTTGGTTATTGTGACTTTTCCATTACTAGGGTGAAAGTTTTGTTTCTTCTGTTAAAAAAACATAATTATGTTAGTTTGGTTAAAAAAAAAAAATCATAGTTATATTACCATTTATGAAATTTACCGATTTATATTAAAGATGATGGTCTTAGTGAGTTCATTTCTGGAGCAATTTATCAAGGTCAAGCGAATATTCCTTCTTGTAAAGTGAAACAGTTAGGGCCCAAAGTGCAGGATATTTTAGTCCAATATTAGATCTACACTTTTTCCTTTTAGAAGTCTATGTCCCTCACTATTCCATGTTTTAGAGACAGGCAGACAGCCCATGCTACCAAGATGGATACTGTAATTAACCAGTAGTAAACAGGTTTAGTAATTACCACTGCCAAGTAGCGACTTTTGGTCAAATTTAAACAATAGCGGCAGCTTTTAATCAGCAAAAATATACAGAATTCACACTTCGATCAAAATGGTGTTTTGGGACCTTTAGGCTCTTTAAGAAGCGCCACAATTTATTGTTAAGAAAAAAACAGCGAAAACTAATCATGGGGTCCCGATAACTAATCATATATTATGTAAATAACTTTTTTTTATTTTTTACCTAGCATCCGATATTTATATTGAGCCTAACTTAGAGCCCGTTTCGATTGGCTTATAAGTTGCTTATAAGTTATTTTCAGCTTTTTTGAGTGTTTGACTGGCCAACTTAAAGTCATTTTGTGCTTAAAATAAGTTCAAAAAATAATTGGGTGACTGTTATTTTAGCTTATTTTAAAAATTTTTATTTTAAGCAAAAAAAAAATGCAAATTTATAAGCTGCTTAAAATAAGCCCATCCAAACAGGCTCTTAATTCGAATATGCGCCTTAAATTGCGTAAGTAGTTATGGGTAATAAAAGCAAAAGGGAATAGTCTGGGCCCTTACGTTATGTTAAAAAGAGAATCTGATACATAAAAGGACAAAAAGGAACCTATATAAATTTCTTAGATCATTAGAATTATGCTACTGTAGTAGTAGTATTTAATGAAGAGGTTGAACCAGGACCCGCCACATACCTACAATTTTATTATCTTATATTCAATGAACCAGTCACAGTTAGATTCTCTGCCAACCCTGTTATGTCCTCCATAATTCCATGTTTGAGATCGATACTACAAGACTACAAGTTATCATGTTCATCGGTTTAGGAGGTGATATTTTTTTTAAAATTTCATGGACCGAAATGGATAATGTATTAAAGGTTTTGTAACCAGTAATGCATTAAGTAGCGGCAAATATTGATGAAAATATCAAAACATAAAACATTACTTAGCAGCTGTCTGTAGTTAGGAATAACTACACTACGTTGACATCAGGCTCTTTAAGAGCACCGAAAGCTTAAGTATAGTGTTGAAAAAATAACTATCTGCTTGTTCCACAAAGGGGAAAAAACTATACGAGAGAAAAGAAACTTATCGAGTCATTTACTTCTAAATGTTTTTGATGCAGTTAAAATAGAAGTGCAAGAGATATAATTCTTTCTTGTTTGTCAAATTTCAAATAGCCGACATAAATTCGGCCCTGAATTAAAGATGTAGCGAGATGAGTAAAATTCATTTTTTAATCAAAGATTGAGTTCAAGTGTTAAGAGTGCAGAAAATTCCTGATAAGACGCGCTTTTACTTTAAGTGAATCTTACACAAGATCTAATTAATCACCCCAGAAAGTGCAAACATAAGGCTACCCTACCAAGTTTTATTACTACATCCTATCTTTATGTGTTGTTTGATTGAATACGAAATATAGAAAACAATAATTTATTTTTAAAGTTGTAATTTAAAATAAGTCTTAAATGTTTATAGGGATATAAACCATCTAATTAAGGTTAAATTATAAGTTCTAAAATTAAATTCTTTTTTCTAAGTAAATTAAAAGTAGTGGTGGAACTTATTCTGTCCATTTCCTCACACCTATTGCTAGCTCCATCTAAAGAGTGTGTGTAAAAGTCAGGCACGTAGCCCTACATTTTAGTTACTTGCAAGAAACAATGACTGCATCCTCCAGTAGCAGCAGCTCTGATTGCAACGTAACTTCGAACAAGTCGGTATTAAAATTATTATCTGGATATATGACTTTAGTTTTCCAAAGCGCAAATATAGTTGAATTTTCAGCAGTTGCTCCATCACATTTCAAGAGACAAACTTAGTGGCAGGCTGCAGGTTTGCACTATGTCTTTGTTTTTGTTTTCTTTTGCCATAATTACAGAGAAGTACATAAACTCAATTGGACATATCATGCTTAAAAGTTATTAGACTCATAACACTATGATATAATTTAATTATAATCACTTGAATAGTGACTTTAGAATACCGATGTCTTTGTTAAGATTCTTTAGGATACGCAAAATTTAATAATCACTTGAATAGTGACTTTAGAATACCGTTGTCTTTGTTAAGATTCTTTAGGATACCCAAAGATGAATTTGCCCAACTTATGGTCGAAGAAGAGATCAATTTTGTGATCTATACAAATTTTATCACTTCTAACAAAGATATTTTAAGTATATGGCGTTTCTTCGTCAGTTTCAATTTATGTACTTATTTAGTTACTACTTGAAAAGTTAAAAGATATTTTATTTATCATGATTTTAAAAATATCTTGAATTATTAACTATTTTGATTTATAATACTATGTTTTATATAAGTTTTTCGTTGATGATGGAATTTAGGATAGATAATTTTTATTTTTAAAAAGTTAAAATTCTATTCCAAATTTACACCAAACATTAATAGTTTGACACTGATATTTCAAACCAATCCACATAAATTGGCACAGAAGAAGTAAAACATAGTACTCTCTCTGTCCCAATTTATGTGATACACTTTATTTTTTAGTTCATTCAAAAAATAATAATAATAATAATAATAATAATAAATTTTTATATTTAGAAATAATTTAACTTAAAACTTCTCTTTTACCCTTAATGAAATAATTTACATCCACACAAACATTTATGATTTGATTTAGACTACAAGTTTCAAAAATATTTTTTTCTCTTCTAAACTCTGTGTCTAGTTAAACTATATCACGTAAATGCAGGGAGTAACATTTTTGCAAAGTGCTTTCTTCCATTTAAATTGTAATTGGTTAAAGAAGAAATTACTGACCTTTTGCTTATGAAAGATACAAATTAAAATCATTTAAGTTCTCACAAAATTCTTTCAAATTTTTCATATGTCAAAATACTTGACAAGTTCAATTAAAAAGCTAAATCTTAAGCAAGCAATTTACCGAGTCCAACCTCGAATGAGATTAGTGGAGTGATCTCCAATATTGATTTTTTTTAATCCAAATTATAAAAATCAAAATCTGACAATTTCAACCATTGGAAGAAGTAAAGGTTTCTGGCCACTCTTTATTTTATTTTTTGGAAGTATATATAAATCAGAGAAATAAAAAACAAATAAAAATCGAAGAAGAGAAGAGAACCACATGCATGGAACAGAGATATTTGTAGAGTACTGGAATTCTGAGAATTGAAATTCATGTTAGCATTCAGTTATACTAATAATCAGCATATACAACATAGAAATCCTAATGAGATACACTTAACAGAGAAAATCTAACTAATTTTCCCTTAGTGCCTCACAAAATGTACAACAGGCTTCGAATTCTAAATCAGATATGTTGAAGAGTCCCACATCGATGATGGTTAATGAAATGAGTGATCTCTTCCCCAAGATTCATTTTTTTGTACGACGGAGAAAGCTACCAGCACTGATCTGTCTCCCAGTTGCGGGTAGTATATCCCGACATTACTGAAGGATAACACCCGCCGGAATAAATATTACCGCTGCGGCCGCGCCTCCGTGAAAGGCGGCGATCATAATCGGCACGTTTGTCCGGATCCGATAGAGTGGAATAGGCAGCATGAATCTTCATGAAATCATCCGCTGACGTGTCTTTCTCCGCCACATCAGGATGGCAAACTCTAGCTAGTCTCCTGTAAGCTCCCTTGATCTCCTCGACCGTAGCGCCAACCGGAATTCCAAGAATTTCGTAAAACGACGCCGCGGTAGGCACCGTCGAGTACCTCGTGGCAGATTCGGTTTCGACGGAAGCACACGTGGCGGCGGCGGTTGTGAAGGAACCTGACTGCCGGAATCTGACGGAAGACGGTGATAGAACGGAATTGTCGCCGGAGGAAAATATATTCACCGGCGGCGGCTGGATTTGAAGAAACGAATGGGTTGAAGTGGAAATCATGGGTATGTATGTTTGTTGTTTGTTCAAGTGTAATGAGTCAAAGAGGAAAGTGGGCATAACGTTATATAGAAAAATGCGGATGAACTTTAAGGGGTTGTTTGGTTTCAAGACAAGTTATGTTGCTCCTATTCTCTCCGTCCCAATTTATGAGAGTACTAGTTATGTTGAGATGAGTTATATTTTAGATCAATTATGCTAGAATTAGCTATCCTGATAAAATTTCTTATTAACTGTTTAGATTATCATATTAAAAGTAACAACATAATTTCTAAAAAGGTTGTTTGTTTATAAAAATATCTTTTACCTTATTTAGTAGAAAAGGGTATGAGGGACCTCAAGGATATTTTTATTATTTATTTAGAGAAAACTAATTCTAATATTATTATTTATTATTTGAGAGGAATAATATATCCCAATACTTTTTTAATCCTGATACATCTTATCTCAAAATTAGTAACCAACAAAGAAAAAGATCATATTAAACTTTTATCGCAGAACTATTTATATCTGTCTACAATACCAAACAACTCCTAACGGTGGGCTAAAAGTTAAAACAGTGAGATTGTTAAAAACTGAAATGTGAAGAGTTGAGGGGCACCAAAACAAAACTAAATAGTGGGGTTTGCGTGGTGGGGGGGCGGGGCGCAAAGTACCATTATGAGGAATTGGATGGGAAAGAAGTTATGAAAGGAAGGCTTATCCGTTATATTTGGTGAGTCAGCACTCTGCTTATCCTATTCATCAATGAGTGTGAGTTCTCAGTTAGATGTCGGTATTTATTGCACCCAAATTTTTCAATTAAAAGTTGTTCAAGGTTGGGGTTTAATTTGTTTATCTTTCGGAACGGAAAAAAAACTAAATAAGTTGATTTATTAAATATTTAAATCAACAATGTAAACAAGGAAATGAGTTGAAAAATATAAGAATGTCATAAAGCAATGTTATAAGTAGGAAGCTAGTCCATAGATAGTCCAATATACCTAGTCCATAGATAGTAGTACATTATATTGGTAAAAAAGGACGATGTACATTGCGTAGATTTAAAATCAAATGCTTGGAATTGTCGCAAATGAACATATTGATCTCATTGAGTCTATGGAAACTTAGTTGATAACTTGATGTGAACGCAACGAAAGCAATCAATCTAAATGTAGATGTTACTAACTACTTGGGATTGGGGCTGGGTTTATGCATTATCATCTTTTCATTGCACTTAGTCAGCTTCGATATTGACCTAATCCTTTTAATTTGGTTAAAGATTTAATGAATGTGAGATTTGGAGATTCTTCATGATACGTGAACATTTACTTTGTTTTAAAAGATAAAGTATTGAGTTTTTAAATCAGACAAAAGGAAATATATTATGACTTTACTATACAATTTGCAAAATTTAGTGATGATACGTGAAATCAATCGATAACTATAACTCCACCTATGTTAAGGATATACTACATACTTATGTATGTATGTAAATGCACTTTGCTTGGATGAAGCTTAGTTACTTGGTCTATTTTTGAAATACTTTTTGGAGTAACAATGTAAAGATAATATATGAAGATAATTATTTTAAGTTAGATATCGTTGTTTAAATCAAAAGATAGCTCTAACATTGTTTTCTGTTTCTTGAAAATGTTTTGATTTGATATTTAAAAAGAATATTTTTTTTATTTGCTAAACAGGGTTATTAAACTAATGCTGCTCGTGAGTGTCGTTATCGAAATATATATCAAACAAGAAAGTGAAAAAGACAAAAAAGAAAATAAAGGGTTGTAAACCGTTGAAAACAAATAACAGGGCCCACCTGCTTTCGATTGAAGGAAAGCTGACGACAATACATTATCATATTCCACCGCCGCTCACATTAATATATTATTCCACCATAAGTACTAGTAACTAGTAATATTAATCCGCCGAATATGAATTAGAAGCTTTAATAGCAAAACATTCTGTTCTCATGCAAATGATTTTCTTAATTTTTTTATTTACCGAAATTCAAGGACATAAAGAATTATCTTCTTACAGACTTAAGCAAAGCCGAATATAGAGTTCATGTTAATGAGTTCATTCGAATTCACTAATTTCGGTTCAGATTAGATTTATGTATATGATATAAATAAACATAAATAGTATATTTTGAACAGTAAATTAAATTGGCTGATCAGTGGTAAAATTACGAACATGAATTCATTATGTTCAAATTCTAAAATCGTCTATGGATTTAATTAAGAGAGTACATGCAGGGATGAATATTCAACAAGATCTTTAGAAACAAAAATAGTTTCTTCTTTGAGAAACGGAGTGGAATGATAGTGACAATTGTATTAGACAAATCCAATATTGAAAATTTTTCCATTATGTGCTCCATAATTTGAATGAGTCGTAAAAGTCTTAATCTTGTGTCACTACCTTGCATGCATTGTGAGCTTAAATTATATGCATCGATGACGTAAAATTATTTATACAATTAAGTTACTTGTTGCAGCTCCATAGTGATCAACCAATAGTTCATCACTGGAGTTTTATGTTTTCAGTATTATCTCTAAAATAATGCTAAGTCGTTCCCCAAAAGGAACGCCACTTAACATTTTGTCTAAAGATAAAAGAGATCAATGTCCCTATCATACCATAGTGGACATGGCCAACTCTTTATTGTTGTCGAGCGTCTACTGATTCATAATAAGGACCAATAATATTTCTTCAACGATATACTGCTAATTAATAAGTATATATCTTTGGACAAATCAAACAAGATAGAAACCACGAAATTAAGAAAGAAGAAATTTTGAATTATCAATTATCTATGCCTTCATTAGTCACCAACTCACCATTTGTTTCTGGAAAACCTGTCACATCAGCTCAACGAAAAATCGTTCCACAAATGGACAACACACAAGCACCAAAAATGAAGAATAAAAAGTCATACTATGCTGCTACTATTAACAAATTGCTGATGCAACTTCCAATGAAAATAGACATTTTGTAATATTTAAAGGACTTTTTGCAAACTTGCCGATCAACTTGGATTGGAGATTTGCTGTATGCCCGATCGGAGATTAGGGCAAAGCACATGATTTTTTTTATTTTTTTTTCAAAAATCTTTTAAAAATAATGTGCGGCTATAATATTTCTCCCACTCACAATTTTTTTTCTTTTCCAGATGAAATGCATGTCCAAATACAATTTCCAACGTTTATATATATATATATACACATGTCCAAAGTACTGTAATTAAATGATACTCCCTCTGTCCCTTTATGTGACATTTTTCGTTTCCCGAGAGTCAAATTGCATGAATTTTGACCAATATTTTAAAATGTATTTTTTCGTCAAATTGATATGACAAAAGTTGCAAATTCTAGTACTTTTCATGTAGTTTTCAAATATATAAATTTTAATCTTAAAATATTGAACTAATCTTATCCAATTTAGCTTCAAAGTTTAGTGAAGTTGACTCTCGAAAAGCGAAAAGCGCCACATAAATTGAGACAAAAGGAGTAAATATTATAGTATTAAATTATAAGATGATTATGTCATACAAGTAACAAAATATAATACTACTAACTTTATGTTAGGATTATATCTAGGGAAAATGACCTAATAATAGTAGTTAAGACCTTATATTACAAAACATAAGGATAGTTTTCCTTATTTACAAAATATAACAACAAATTTACAAAACATAACGGATTTGTGTTTTCAACATACCCATGCTTTTTGGCTTAATTTAAGGAAGCGAAA
Organism: Lycium ferocissimum; assembly: GCF_029784015.1. Lineage (NCBI taxonomy): Eukaryota > Viridiplantae > Streptophyta > Magnoliopsida > Solanales > Solanaceae > Lycium > Lycium ferocissimum. The sequence goes on from NC_081343.1 coordinate 59,907,739, forward strand.
AATTGATATATGAGCCCCACAAATTTTGGAACCTGATTTTCAGTTTCCTTCTTCATCAAAATTGCTTTTTAATTTCATAAGTTCCTATCTCTACCCCATTGTTTCAAGGTGCGATTTCATTAGAATTTTCCTCCTTCACTCAACTTCAACCATGCATTCATCTTCATCAACCCACAAATTTCCTGTTGCTAAGGGTATCTTCCGTTTTCAGTTTAGTAAGAGTCCACTTTCAACAGTGGTCCAGTTTAGTTTGTGTTTTGGGTTCCATTTGTTGTGGGAAAAAATGACTAAAAAGCTCTCTCTCAGCTTCACCCGTGATTCAATTCTCATTTTAAGTTTTCAAGAAGTTGAAAATAGAAGAACAAAGTTAAAAGAAAAACTTCATTGTCAGCCATTAAAGGAGATCGAAGCTCGAGTTTGAAAAATCGATTTGCCACAAATAAACTTCGTTTTGAGTGGGTGATATCTCAAAAGAACTACAACGTCGAGGGGAGTTCGAATCTAAAATTTGGGGCAATTTGGATAATATTTGAACTAGTTTTGGCTGATTTTCCGTCCTAGTTCTTGTGTAGTAAATTGTGATAATTGTGTAGTTAATTTAAATGTGTATGAAATATGTATGGATATTGTATACATCATATATACAGGCCACTTGGAATCTTTATTAAGAAATTGTGCCTTCTTTTTAAAATTTTAACGTGAATGTATAATATTTGTATAACATGTGTATGCCCCCCCCCCCACCCCCAAACAAAAAACCCCTCCATTTTCTATAAATATATGTGTAAGTTTGTATGTCTACACACTTCTTCTCTCTTTATGTCAAATGTATATAAAATGTATGTTATATGTATATATATTGTATGTTCTGTGTATTATATACAAAATTTGTTTTTTTCCAAACCTCTAACATGAACTTATACAAAATTTATACAGTGATATACATATTTCACATCGATTTTATACAGTTTTTATACACAAAAGTTGTTTTTCCTAGAAACCTAACATGAGACTTTTATACAAAATATATACAGTTATATACACATTTTATATCGATTTATACAATTTTCATACCGATATAATACGTCGAGTTAAATATTATATCAAAACTATATTCAAACTGTATTTTGTATAGAAACTATTCGAACCGTGGAAAAAACATTCAAACTGGTAGAGATTTACATTTCAACAAATGAGTTTACACCATGAAGTTCACAACTACAACAACATACAATTATAATAGGGTTTTCATACAATTTCTAAAATACAATCTTCTAATATGAAAATCCAACCAAAATTAACTCTAATCTTCACCAAACACCCTCAAAATTGAGATATAAGCTCATAAAGATATTCTCAATCATTTGCAACAATACCCAATCCAAAGAATAATAGTTTTAGAAAGCCCGAATTCCAAAATAAAGCTTCAATGAAATTCATTGTTATTTTCCCTGAAGAAGAAAAAGAGAAAATAGATGAGAAAAGAGAAAGAGTCTCTCTTGCAAGTTCTCGTCACTTTTTTCTTACGAATCTCAACCATATTACCCTCTCTTCTCCGGCAACGACAACGACGACGAGACACATCTTCGATAAGATTGGATTCGTAAAAAAATAAAGGAAAACAGAGAAGAAAAATCGGATTTTTTTGGATGGGGATGGGGATGAATTAACACTGATGTTGAATTAGTGAAAATAACATGGAAAAGATAAGGGAAGAAAATCAGATACATTGTGAAAGAGGAGAGAATTGCGGACAAATATCAAGCTGATTGCGTGATTAGTGCAACTTTATTAGGGCTAAATAATCTGCCTTTTTTAATTTTCTATGTCTTGTATATGTTTCGTAAGATTTCTATCGTTATGTTTTGAAAACTGAAAACTCTCGTTACATTTCGTAATATTTAGTGCTTATTATGTATATATACGTTGTTTGCCCTTATATCTATTAGTTTGATAAACCAAATAACAACCCTAAATTAAAAGAATAAATAATGATAACTTTCCAAAGGTAGTAATATGCTTTACGAGCTCCCAAGAGTCACACGACAAAGAGTTTAGCGTCTTTCTTGAATTACTGATGGATCGTTTTCTTCTAGACTCTCCAGCCTGATATGCCCAATTTGTGTTCGCTTAATTTGGCTCCACTTCTTATTGTTTCTCAATTATGTACTCTGACTCCATTTCTTTTATAATGGATTTAGACTGTAACCATAGACAATTAAAAAAGTTTATTTAATTATTTTGTTTTATAAACATAGCACATTATCTACTCGGACTATTAAAAGTCAGTTTTAAATAATTCTCCATAATGAGTGTGCGTCAATAACTAAATTAGATATAAAAAACTAGTAAATATTCTATATATTGTTAAGAGTATAAAAGTTGAATTGATGTTATGCTAGTGTGTACTTTAATTTGATTTGCCTGGAAAATAAGGGGTCGTTCGGTTTAGAGACAAGTTATGAAGGAAATGTGGGGTTAAGTGATTAACAATTCAGGAATTGCAATATAAGGACTAGTAATGTCAGGATTATTACTTGTTCGAATGCTTAGTTTGACATTATACTTATATACTGTGTGTAGTTTAAAATGTTTACTTTTAAAATTAAACAAAGTGAAAAATGTCTTACTATTATGAGAGTTAGCTAGTTTGATCATTGTAGCATTTTAATTCATGCATTAGCTTTGCCCGTATTCTTACTCCATGCACATTCTATCTCGACAAAAAAAAAACCGTCCTGAACGTTTTAGTAATTTTTTTTTTTTAATTATTTTGTTATATCGTATGTGCATGCATGGTACACCTTCCAAACACATGATCGCATGGTTATTGAAACGCCGTCTTGATCAACAAACAAGTGAGCAGTGGTGTTATTTTCTATTCTTATATCTAAAAGAATATTAAGATCATGCTCCAAATTAAACGGAACACCCACTTAGAAATTTGTTTATTGATAAGATCACATATTCCTATCAGTTTAATTTTTTTCCAAATCTTGATGGCCAACTCTTATTGGATAGTCGCCTCTAGTGTCATTGATTCATGAGACCAACAAGCATTTTTCTTAAGAGAAATAATAAATTATAAAACCTATTTAAATAAATCTAACGAGGCAGAATCCACATACTATGAAGGGAAGAACAAAAAAGAACATTCAATTTATGCATGCACGACAATTGACCCATCGTTTGTTTCCAGTAAACATGTCAAATCAGATAAGGGGAAAAGGTTCTGGAATACATGGACACATATACTAACACCAAAAAAATAAAGAAGAAAAAGAAAAGCCATACAGTTTGCGGAGACTCTGTTGGCCAAATTGATGATGCAACTTACAGTGAAAATAGACCACTTTCTAATTTTTTTTAAAGGACTTGTTGCCAATTGCATATCAAATTGGTGGGTTACGGCAAACGCAAAAACAATAATTCATCCAGCTCAAAATTAAGGTCAATTACCAGCTCCAATATGCTTTACGAAGTCCCAAGAGTCATTTGATGACAAAGACCTTACTTGGACACAATTAACTTTCTTTTTTAAAAACAGATCAGTGAGGCATCCACTCATTATTTTCTTCTAGAGAATTCCAGCCTGACATATTAGACTTGTAGTATTTCACTTATAATTTGGCCCCACTCTATTGTAATATCTAATCTGTTTCTTTTTTCTGTGCTCTACATCTTTCAGCATTTTATTTAAATTCTTATTGAAAATATACGATACTCTGCTCAAAGAAATCTAAGTTATTTTTAATAATATCAATACATTCTAACAATTCCAAGTGGGTGTAAGAATATAGGATGGAAATAAGTTCTAAAGGATGTTGGTGTATGAAGTTTCATCCTTCAATATCAAAATGTTGTTCTATTAAATAATCATGTCTTCCTTAAAAACAAAGGCCCATTAGCTCAGTTGGTTAGAGCGTCGTGCTAATAACGCGAAGGTCGCAGGTTCGAGACCTGCATGGGCCAAAAGTTTTACTCTGATTTTCCGTTTTCCTCTACCCCAAAACTTAACTAAATTTGAAGCATCAAAGTCACCTGTCATCTTTTCCTAGTAAGTTTAAAACGCTTAGACCATTGCCAAAGACGGAAAAATTCACATTGAATTGGGATTTGAGAGTAATACTTAGCTTCTTTATTTGGGCAATATCTACTTGCGCAGCGTGTAAAATTGGTGGAGCACTAATCGTACTTTGTTAGTATTATTACGTTACTCTGTAGAATTCCCTTGAGGAATCCTCTGATAATTTCTCTCATGCCTCAACCAGATAGTACTACGTATAATCTGTACCAACTACAAACATATTAATCAAAAACATTATGTATAAGCTGGGGCTGATCGAGATATTAGTGGAGTATCAATATGAAGTCTTTGTTTACTTTTGATTTCTGTGATAGTGCTTCCAAAATAAAGTTTCATAATATTGTGTAAGACTGTAAGCACCTTATTAAGTGCCAAAGTATTTCCAAAAGAAAAATTTTCTTGGTCACTCATTACATTAAATTCAAGGTAAGCTGATAATTTGATTTTCATTGAGTAACTTGAAATTTCAGCACCTAATAGGTTATAGGTGTAAGAAAAACACTTCCAGAATATCCAATTTTTGAATCTTACTTCAATGCTAAAATAAAAAGTTCAAAAACTATAAGTGATGTCGTGCTCGTGGGTCAATATTATATCGGAAAGTATAATTATAAGAGTAGAATTGACCGTATAAACAAGGTGGCCATTTTAGAAATAGAGGCTTGCTTTCTACTATTCCAGGGGAATTGCAACAAGGTCCAACATGGCATGAGGTAGACTACAAGCCCTCCACTCTTGAATGTCTTCAGACACGATCAATTTTATGCAAGTAAATTATTTCCATGAGATAGTTACAAAACTGAACATTTCTTTTTCAAATTATGGTACCCTCAAAGTTATGTATTAAGATATTGATTTCTCAACAAGATCAATTTATCTAATTGTATGACGAGCTGATTGGAAAACAATAACACGCTTGTAAAAAAAGTGCTACCAACTGATTTATAGCCTTTAGGCCTAATGATACATATTTATCATCGATGATATAATCTATAATGACATAGTATTACATTATCAAAGGGAAGCACAGAAAACTCACAAAGAATGTACAATAAAACAACCAGATGACGTACATTGCCGCTGGTTGTTTAGGAGAAAGCAACTTCATGCCAAATGCCTTTCTGGCAAATTCTGCAGGAACTGCTCTTGGCATGGCGGCTGCTGGCTACACAAGACCATGGGGCCAAAGGTCTCGAAAATACCATTTCATCTTAGAGACCTCCATATAGAGAATGGCAGCAGAGGAACAGCACATGAGAACACGTAAATGAACATGATTTTCCAACAAAAATTTCTCATGGAGAACTTTTTTTTTTTTTGAGAAAGAAATTTCTCATGGAGAACTTGAAATTTCTCATGGAGAACTTTCACATCTCTAAACACTCACGTCTATGTATATATCTTTATGAAGTTAAATTTTCCGAGAGCCTCTGACGGTTGGACTAGTCACCATTCGTGAACCTATACTTGCAGTTCTTAGAAGCCTACGAAATTCTGACAAGCTTATCTTTCCATCTTTGTCGATATCTGCTTCTTCTAGCAGTGGGTCTATGGAGCCTTTTAAGCCAGTGTGCTGCATATAAGTAAAAGCCAGATATGAGCATTGTTAGAATGTTGGAGCTTACCATATTTCCAGCAGAATATGAAACTGTCTTTATGGAGGATCCACGCTTTCAAATATCAACGAAAGACTTATGTTCTTAATGAGTATCTAGCAACTCTTAGTATTTCTTTTCTTCTGGACGTTTTGTTTTATCTTGCAGGGTTGGGAAACATACTAACCATTCTAAGTTCTTCTGGAGTTATGAATCCATCTCTATCAACGTCAAATTTCTCAAAAGCTGCTTGCGATCTTTGCTGCCATTTTATCAAATTATGCTCCTCCAACTGAGGGACATGTAGAGTCGCTGCAACAAACTCTGGGAAATCGACAAGCCCATCTGTGTTACTATCAATCTGCCAATAAACGAAAAAAATGCTTCAGGATTTTGAACAGCAGAAGAAACCATATTGTAGGAAATGAAGTATTTGCAGAAAAAGAGCACTGGCAATTGTTGAGTAATCCCTAAGATCATCACTTGGATTCATGAGCCAGATTTATAGAACTATTGTGTGACATCACATTCCTCATCCTCTCTTTTTTTCTTTTACTTCATTTTTTTTTTGTTTGCCTTTTTCTGGATGGCTGTTTGGCGCGTTTGGCCTTTTCTTTCCTTATTCCTTCTCAGAGTAGTAGGGACTAAATTGGTTGCAAACAAGTTCCATCTTGAAGCCATAGCAGTCATTGAATAGCAATAACTTAATCATTTATCACATGTCATATTACAGTGCTATGCTTCATTCCTAGATAAGTGAGCTTACCGCTTGAAGAATCTCAAGAACCCGTGATTCTTTCATCTTCCAGGGGAGATCCTTGGCAAGGGCCTGCATTAAAATTGGATGCCGTAAGACATAACATATTACACAAGACTTTGTTGCAAGACAGGAATATAAGTGCTCATGATTTTAGCCAGAAACTTTAGAGAACTGTACAGGAAGGAACTAACTAGAGTGATAGATGGGAAATACCTGTCTCATTTCTTCAAGGGTAATGACACCATTTTTATCCACATCAATTGCAGCAAACTGATCACGGACATCTGCCAGCTCCTCCTCATCAAGTGTGCTAGCCAATGCCTGCCAGATAATGAAATTGTGTGAAGTTAATGTTCTATACATTTTATTGTGACTTAGCCACAGAAAAGTCTAAGAAAATAAGAAAGCTATGAAGTTACCCGTAAAGCAAATTGTTTTAATCGACTGTATTTGACAAACTGTCGCATGTTGGACAAGACGGAAATGTCCAGTGGAATCTCAGATGCATCACCTCCTTCACGGACCCATGGGTGCGCTGAAATGTTCGAACATATCAGTTTGAAAAACATAGTTCATTCTATCAACAATTTAAAGGTGATGAGGACATTAGTAACATCTGAAAGTTGTCCAATAAGTTATCAAAAACATGGAAGCTGTTTAGCCAGAACTGATAGCCAAAATGGACATCCAACGCCAAACATTGCTAATGACGTAAGTGATTCAAAATTGACAAATTCAGCATACGAATCTTTTGGACCTTGAGCTACTTCTCTGATGAATCATGCTTGGTCTTTGTAAAACTTAAACATCACTTAAAAAAGTTGTACTAAATCAGAATACTATTACTTACATAGGGCCTGGGCAGCAGTAAGTCTAGCACGAGGATCTTTCACCAACAATTTCTTCACAAAATCTTTAGCACTGTTGCTTATAGTTGGCCATGGCTTGCGACGAAAATCAGGCTTGTTTCGTAGGACCTTATAGTAGAACCAGAGTTAGAAACAATGGTAAATCAGCTAAAGCACAGAGAATTTGCCAAACATGAAAAAGACTAAGTTAAACATCTCAATGGAATAAAATAACACTTTTGAATAAGATTTTCTCCAAACAAACATTAACCAAGACAAAAACTATTCAAAGATGCCTTCCATAATTTTCAAAGAAAAAAAACTATTTAGAAATATTACCCAACTGAAGATAAATAAGAATAAAATGTAAGCAGCTCACCTCCTTGAATATTCCATCCTCTGTTTTGTCCCAGAAGGGCCGACGGCCACAGAGCAAAATGAATGTAATTACACCAATACTCCACACATCTGATTCAGGTCCTGATCTACGCTTTAATACCTCTGGGGCTACATAATATGCACTGCCAACTATATCTTGGAATTTCTTCCCTGCATTTTAATGTTTTCAGTTATAAGTTTTTACAATCTGAGGAAGAACCACAAATACGCTACATCATTGACGACTTTAACAGATTTATGAGGACTTGAAATCCATATACCATAGCAAAATGAGTTTAAATTAAAATGTCATTCAATAGATTTGTGGACATCGAATCACCTGGTCTTATGAAGTCTGAAAGACCAAAGTCTGTGGCCTTTAATGGTGAATCCTCCTTTGTAGATTTAAGGAGAAAATTCTACAAGAAAGAAATGTGTGTAAGAAAAGCAACATCAAGCAGCATGAATAAGCCAAAGGAAGTACATAACTTCTTGCAGACCTCAGGTTTCATATCACGATGCACCAAACCATGTAAATGACATTGAGCGGCAACTTTTAGCATCTGACGTACAATTATTGCTGCATCTTTCTCGGTATAACGGCTGTCCTTTCTGATCAAAGGAAATTATCCGTAACACATATAAGAATTTTTATTAACACGAAATAAATTATAGGATTGATTAACTAAACCTAGTTCATACTACTTACTTGGCCAAAATGCGGTCCAAGAGTTCTCCACCCTCACATAACCTAGAGGAAAACAAATTTGTAATCTATTAACTTACCATTAGATAGCATAATCAATCATAGGGACATAACTTGGACTTTTGGAATCCAAAACAGAGCTCTTAATAATGAAAAACTTACTCCATTACGATGTAAACGTAGTTATCATCCTCAAATGCATTATAGAATTCGACGACATTCTCATGACCGGCTAAGGCCTTCAATATCTTGACTTCTCGTTTCACATCCTCAACTGCAATTGGAACAACCATCTGCAACAGTACATTAGAGTTATAGGTATAGTTTTACTGTAATAATTTGGAACAAGAAGAAGTTCAAGACAAGGTAATTGATCATGAAATTGTACTAAAACTTAACAAGCTTCTAAACGAGAAACATATGCAAGTATTCATGTTTGCGTGAGTAGCCCCATTATTCCAGAAGGGTGATCACATCTTAACTGGTGTGAAGCGATTATATATAGGGAAAACAAAGCTGGAAGAACCTTTCACCAAAAGAATAGTTTTGATCCATAAAAGACCGACAGAGAAAAAAATAGAGCCATCACCATTAATAACCAACACTTATGCAGTACAAGTCCATCAGAAACCGAAGAAGCTACAAATGCCTATTGACTAGAAACCAGCTCTCTTCAAACCAGGCTGCGGAAGTCATTTTGCATTAAACTGTATATTATAACAACCTTAGCATTAATTCGATGGAAGGTAAAGGTCCAGTGTTGTGTGGACCACAACCACCTTCACTATTCAAACAGCTTCCATAAACCTATAGTTTTCGAGATATGAAAGCGTAGCTTCACCCCGTTAGCAATCTATAAGAATGAACTACAGCTTAAGTTGGTATCTCAAAATTTAGCAGAAGATAGTCCTGTGTAAGCACAAAAGGTATAAAAACACACTTATTTGAACCAAATAAATAGAGACATCAACTTAAAATAAAAAGGGAAAAAGCAAGCGAAGCCCTTTCATTTTAGTGGTTTGTGGATATTCTGCTCTAGCAGCATAAACCATTTTGAGCATCTCTGTTAGAATCCACACTTTAACCAGTCAACCAAAGTCAATCAAGATATTTAAAACTGATTCACAAGAAAGACTTGAAACTATAATTAGGTTTCACAACCCTGACATACATATTAGACAATATTCCCAATTTGATGCACTTCATAACTCCATAAGGACTTTAAGGTTCGAAGGAGGAAAATATAAAGAAAGCAATAATTTGATATAGAAAAGAAAAGGAAAAAAAAAAGAGAACCTTTTTCTTCTCAATTCTCTTGACAGCCACGCGATCTCCATTAGACTTATCTGTGGCAACATATGTGTATCCAAATTGGCCATGACCCAACAACTTGCCAATTGTAAACCTCTTATCAAAATCTTTATCATACCCAAAATCCGTTCTTTTCCCACAAGGAATAACCCCACTTTGCTTTCTTGAATTGTTCTTAACATTTTGCTGAGAATTCCTAGGTTGTTTGTGGTTATCTTTAGCTTTGTGTTTATTTTTATGAGAGCCCTCTGGTTTTCTTGATGCAACTCTGGTTGTAGAAGGTGGATTGGCTCGGCTCCTCCTGTTGTGGTTTCCATTCACGGTGGCTGTGTTGGTGGTGGTTGTGGAGGGGGTGTTGCTATTAGAACCACTAACTTTTGAGCTAGAAAAACAGATATTTCCCATTTTGAGGTATGAATATATAAAATCCTATGCAAGTTTCTTCAAGATTATGGATAATATAGGGAGAAGGGAGAAATTAAATGGGGGAGAATGAAAGAGATAAAGAGATATAAGAGGAAAGATTGAAGGAGATAGGAGGAAGAAAGGAAGAAGGAGAGGGGAGGTGATGGACCATTGGTTATGGTCAAATGATACTTTTTTTTTTTTTTTTGAAGAAGCATAAGCCCTCTTATTTGTTATTTTTCAGTTTAGAGAATGGAGGGAGAAAACTGAAAATTTACACTTTTGATTTTCTGTATCTAATATTTTCTTTGTAATGGCCTCTGTGAGATTTTTCTGTGTTCAATTTTTTTTTGCCCTATAGGAACTAACCTTGGAAAAAGGAAAATATACGTGAGATTTTTGGTGTTTTCCTTCTAGAATTACCAGTGTGTTCCCCCTCATCAGGGATGTATTTCACACGCACGTGGAGAATTTTGGTGCGAGGACTACTAGAAAAGGCAAAGATGAGACTGTAAACGTTTCGGGCTTATCGTAATCAAAATAACATTGGGAATATAAAACAATTTATAATGCAAAATAACGTGGGAATATAATACGTATAATGCTACATATATGTACAAAATGTACCAAAAAGTTAAAATCAATACAAAATGCACCCAAGACAATTACAATCAGATCCAAATGCACAATTTAGAATAAGTTCCTAGATTCATTTGGATGCCTACTTTACATATAAATACGTTTGTATTAAAAGGTGTGATCTATTGATCAATGAAATTGATTGAAAATCATAAAATTTTCAAATTCAAATTTCAGCGATAATAATTAAGAATACTAGCATATGGTTTTTTTATTGGGACAGTAGGTATCATTGAAATTAATCGAAATGTGTGCCAAACTGTTAGAATAAATTTGTTCCTTAAAGATGTGCTGCAAACATCCCAATACAAAGACATTAATTTGTCAACTTTCCAAAAGGTTGGGTATAAAGAATTGATCCCGTTGGTTATAAACAAAAAATTGACAACCAGTAAAATGACTTAAGCCTAATCCATTTGATAGAAACATTTTTCACATGCAATAGCCTCTCATTGTCTCACCGCAAGATGAATGGCGCTTCAGCACTTTGTATGTGAGTATGTCTATGATACTTTTTCTATACATCCCAAAATATTTGACCCCATTTCACTACTAAGTAGTGGTGTATTACTTATAGAACTATTTACAATTTTGATAACTCTCTAATACATCTAACTACTCATTAATGTGGGTTTTGTATGGTTTATATAGTATTAACTTTTCAACAATTACTTTAAAACGTTCTTTGAGTATATTTATCAATGCACAAATTAAATTAACATGTGAAATGACTAGTCCAATCCTTTTCAATTTCTTGCTGATCACGTAGTGAAACACCATAATGCTGGCTACCTTCAGAATCTCTGATGCAACATAATAGAAAAGTAATAACCATATAGTAAAGAAAAAGAAATCAATTCGTAGTGCAGTCTTAACCATCAACTTAATATGAGTTTTATTTTCTAAGGACACCAGTATAACACATTTAATGCATCAGAATCAGGAAGAAACTCATGGTCAATAAACTAAAGTTTGAAAACATCATAAACAAAGCATTTTACAGAGTACATAGTACGAAAATGCCTCGCGGTCCACCACAGGAATAAAAAGGAAAAGAAATAAAACGTTGAAGTATACACTACATTTTTTAATTAATCGTAATAATGACATTAGTAGAGCATAACCGTCCCTGCAAGTACATACAGAGGTAGATGACCTTTTCTGGGTTCAATTGAATCCAATATATTTTATACAAAATATAAAGTATGTGTGAAATATAATTAAAACATTAACAAAAATTAACATTTAGAATTCATAATTATAAAAGTATAATGAATTTAGTGCTAACACCCTTCTAAATGTGCTACTTATTTGAAAACTTTAGAAAGGAGGGAGAGACAGTCAGTGATATGCAAAGAAGTTTGCCTAACTAAAGATAACTTATGTTGAAAAAATATTTGTTAATATCTCAAAAATAATTTTCATGTCATGGCTTACAATTATGATAACAATTGGCTGTTGCCAAACGTTTATTTCCAGCCATTCAACGGCCTTGATTAAGCATTATTTCTTATTTTATTTTGACAATTGAATTCATAGCCTTTATGGCTTTTTATTGCAGATAATCAATTCTCTTCTTTGGGATTTACACTATATATACTATCTTATGTGTGTTCATCTAGAGAGTGAGAAAACCAAGAAACAAACTTTCCTCTTCCGATTTTCTTTTTGTAGTGCTGGTTTTTCTTTTGGTTAAATCTTTGTTAGATTCTAGCTCCTAGTTTTGTACTAGAAGCGCTTGTTGGATTTTGGGGGATACAACCATACCAGGTGAAATATTCTTAAGGATAGTGTCTTAATTGACATGCTTAATTGACATGCCTCAAGCTATGTGAATTTGATCTTAATCGGAGTTCAACATGAACTCCATGAACGAGAGAATGAGAAAAGAAGAAAAGAAAGAAGAAGAAACTGAAACAGTTGAGATCAAGAAAATGAATCACTGAATCTTATTCAATGTAATTCAAGTTGTGTTGTACATAATGAGATGTATGAGATATATATACAAGTAAGATTAGCTTCTAGAATCATCTAATCTACAATTCATAATCTCTCTAACTAATTGACCACAAGTTGGTTAAATAACTAACTTTGTGAACCAAGTAACTAACTTTCAAACAATCTACTTATTTACAGAATTGCCATTGACTGTTTAACTATATTTCCTATACATTAACAGTCCCCCTCAAGTTAGGTCCTATGAAAATGTCTAAGACACCTAACTTGGAGTTATGAAGATGATGTTGTACTCTAGATAATCCTTTAGTAAGGATATCAGTTGGTTGCTCCTTGGTTGAGATGTATTGAGTTTGGATTAGACCTTGCTGAATTTTCCCCCTAATGAAATGACAGTCAATCTCTATGTGTTTTGTTCTTTCATGAAACACAGGGTTGGCTGCTATTTGCAAGGGTGATTTGCTATCACTAAATAGCTTGACAGACAGCAATCTTGAAATCTAGTTCCTTTAATAGACTAAGAATCCATGTGAATTCTGAAACAGATGAAGCCATGCTCCTGTATTCAGACTCTGCTGAACTTCTAGATATAGTTGTCTATTTCTTTGATTTCCATGATATCAATGATTGACCAAGTTTGATCAAGTAGCCTGACACAGATTTTCTGGTGTGTGAGCAGGCTACCCAATCAGCATCACAGTAGGCAGTTACACTTTTAATAGGTGCACTAGATATAAGGATTCCTTATCCTGGTTGTGACTTGATGTATTTCACAATTTTTATTGCTTCATCCATGTGAGATTTTTTAGGCTGTTGAAGATATTGACTCAGTGTTTGGAAACTGAATGCTATGTCAGGCCTAGTCACAGTTAAGTATAATAACTTGCCAATCAATCTCTGATATGCACTAACATCTGCTAATAGTGGATCTTTTGGACCCTTGTCTTCCAACTGATCATCATATTCCTTAGTAGTAAGCTTCACATTTGTGTCCATAGGTGTACTCATTAGTTTGGATGTTGATTAACCAAATTCAGAGATTAACTTAAGTGAGTATTTTCTCTGTTGCATAAGAATGCCACTATTACTCTATACCAAGGAAATACATGAGTTCACCTAGATGTTTCATCTTGAACACCTGCTTGAGGGCCAGTTTTATTTTTTCAATTATATTCAAGTCATCTTCTGTCACCAACATATCATCTACATATATAAGTATCATCACAGTTACTTTTCCTGTCTTCTTTGTGAACAAAGAGTGATCATGTTGACTCTGAGTGAACTGTAACTTTGTCAGTGCTTCTGTTAGTTTGGCATTCCATTGCCTAGGAGCCTGTTTTAGACCATACAAGGATTTGGTAAGCCTGCACATTGGTCTAGATTCCCCCTGGATACTAAATCCTTGTGGCAGGTCCATGTAAATTTCGTCATTCAAATCACCTTGAAGAAATGCATTGTACAAATCCATTTGATGGATGTGCCAATGTCTTGAGGCTGCAATAGATAAGACTGTCCATACAGTCACTATTTTGACCACAGGAGAGAAGGTTTCTTAGTAGTCAATACCTTATTGTTGACTATAACCTTTTGCCACCAATCTTGCTTTGAATCTCTCAATCTCCCCATCAGCTTTGTACTTGATTTTATATATCCATTTGCATCCTATTGGTCTTTTTCCTTCTGCCAGTGTTGTGACTGTCCATGTATTGTTGCTTTGAAGAGCATCTATCTCTTCTTTCATTGCTTATATCCATTTAGGATCTTTACTTGATTCTGTATAATTTTTTGGTTCTGCAACAGCAGAGAAAGCAGTTAAATAAGCTTGATATTTAGGAGAAATATGTTCATATGAGATAGAGTCAGAAATTGGATATTTGATATCCTTTTGAATGGTGGTAAGGGATATGAAATCCTTCATCCAAATAGGACGTTGTTTCTCCCTTGTTGATGCTTTTGTCTGAACGTTTCTGAGTTGCCTAGGTACTTCTTGGTGTGGTAGTTGTATTGCTTGACTAGGCTGATCTACTATTTGAGCATCTTGTTGTATTGCTTGAATAGGATGATCTATCATTTGAGCCTCTTGTTGAGGTGATGCTATCAGCATGGTTTGATCAGACACAACTGGATTTTGAGTTATTGATTCAGCTTCCTGTGGAGTTATGGTGTGTGTGTCCTCACCATCAAGTGCATGAGTATTATACTGCACAACATCTAAGTCATTTGAAGTAAGTACATCATCAAAAACTGTAGCTTAAGTACATCATCAAAAACTGTAGCTTCTATATGAGTGAAAATAAGAGGCTCAGCAGGCTTTGTTTTAAAAGAAAATTTAGTTTCCTTAAATATAACATCTCTATTAATGAAGAATGTGTGTTTTTGTAGATCATACAAGATTTACCCTTTATGCACTTCTGAGTACCGTATGAATATAGCTGGTTTTGTTCTAGACTGCAGCTTATCAGTTTGATTTACTATTTTTGCATAGCATAAGCAACCAAGCACTTTGAAATGTATGAGGGATGGTTTTCTGTTAAGCAGTTTCTGATATGGTGAAACACCAATTACTTATGATGGTAGTCTATTTATGATGTATACAGCTATAAGAACGTAGTGTCCCCAGAATTTAACAGGAATTTCATCTTGTAATCTTAAGGCTCTAGTTACTTCTAATATGTTCCTATGTTTTCTCTCTGCCACTCGGTGAATAGGCACATGTTCTTTGATGAATTATTCCTAGAGATTTGAATAAAGAGTCACAAACTCAGTACCATTATCAGTTCTGCATATTTTGACACTTTTCCCAAACTGAGTTTTCCCATAAGTAAGAAAATATTGAATAGTAGCACAAGCATCAGATTTTAATTTTAGCAAGTATATCCATGTCATCCTTGTGTAGTCATCTACTATTGTAAGAAAGTACTTATTTCCATCAAAGGTAGGAGTTTTATAAGGACCCCATATGTCCATATGAACAAGATCAAAACTAGAACTGCTTTTTATAGTAGCTGTAGGAAATGAAAATCTAGTTTGTTTAGCACAAAAGCAAATCCTACACTTATCTATCACTTCTGCTGTATTTCCTATTTTGCATGGTAACATTTTACTAAGAGCCTGTTTGGATGGGCTTAAAAATAGCAGCTTATAAGCTGTTTTCAGTTGATAAGCTATTTTTTTAAGTTAAGCCAAACGGGCCCAATTATTATTTTTTGAGCTTATTTTAAGCACAAAATGGCTTATAAGCTGGCCAACCAAACACTCAAAAAAGCTGAAAACAGCTTATAATATGTTTTCAGCAACTTATAAGCTAAGCCAAACGGGCTCTAAGTACATGTGAAGATACATGGCCAAATCTCTTATGCCACAGTTCAATATCTAAAGAAGTAAAATGCACAATATCATGTTCTGTAGTAGAGTGTTCTGTAGAACTAGTAGCTAGGTTAATTCCAAGATTTTTAGTTTGTTGATTGAGTAAGTAAAGTCCATCTTCCACTCTACCAATCTCCATCACCTTTCCACTTGAGAGGTCCTAAAAAATACAAAAATCAGGAAAAAATAAAGCTACACAGTGCAGTTCTTAGTGGCCTTGGATACTGACTTTAGATTATATTTTAACTGAGGCAATAAGAACACATCTTTCAGTATGTTTTGTGCAGAAATAGAACTATCACCTATGTGAGTTACTAATTCAATATCACCATTAGGCAGATAAACTTTCTTTGGATTAGCATTTTTCGTGACAAATGACTTGTTTAACATGTCTATACTATAAACCATGTGATTAGTTGCTCCTGTATCTATAATCCAATCTGTTGAATTGCTAGTTACTAGGAAAGATTTTATGATACCTGACCCTTTACCTGAGTTGTCATAAGATGTACCAACAGCATTTGCACTTGCAGAAGTGTTTCCGCCATTGCTAGATTTGTGCAATATTTGGAGAATTTGATCATATTGTTCTCTTGTAAACACACAGTTTCCAGGTTGGGGTTGATTCATGGCCATCATTTGGTTTTAGTCCACCATTCTCTAGTCTTTGATACAGTACTGCCACATTTGCCATCACATGTTCTTGACCTATCATGCCACCGGTATTTGTGCCATTTAGAGGACCAAACTTTCCACCTCCTCCTTAATTAACACTACTTTCAACTTGCACATTATAAGCATTTGATCCTCCATGACCACCAGGACCAAATTTCCTTTTCTTGTTAAAGTTTGGAAGATATCCCACTAGTTTGTAACACTGATCCTTGGTGTGCCCTTTCATCTTACAGAAATCACACTGCAAGTTGTAATCCTTCTTGTACTTCTGATCTTGAACCCCAATAGTACTAAGTCTAGCTGAATACATAGTTGCAGGATCATGTTGACTAGGTCCTTCACCCAATAAGCCTACAGAATTTGTCACAATTGCCTTTTGCCCTTCATCATTTGCAATCATGGCATAGGCTTGGTTCACAGAAGGTAGTGGGTTCATCATCAAGATTTGGCTTCTTGCTTGAGTGTAAGTTTCATTTAGCCCCATCAAAAATTGATACATCTTCAGCTTTTGAAGATACAACAGGAAATCCCTTGATTTTTCATATTCGCATACAGGTGATGGCACAAAAGATTCAAATTCATTCCATAGTCCTTTCAGCTTAGTGAAATACATTGACACAGACATTGTACCTTTGTGACAGTGTTCCAATTTCTCTGTGTAATCCAAAAGTTCTTGAACCATTTATTTTATCAAATCTTTCTTTTAAATCTTCCCACACAGACCAAGCATTAATAGCATACACCACATCACTCAACAGATTACTAGAAATAGCATTCACCAACCAAGATAGAACTATTGCATTTACCCTCTCCCATTGCTCCCACATTTCTTCTCCAAATTTTTCTTTCTTCCACCTTCCATTTACTAGTCCTAGTTTGTTTCTTCCTAAGAAGGCTAGTCTCATGGATCCATACCACACAAAGTAATTCTCAGCACCATTCAGTTGAAAAGAAATGAGGGATATTCCACTTACATCAGTCTTATTCAGATATAGAGGGTGACTATGATCCTTTGGTCCTTGAATTGGTTGTGATCTTGTGTTGTTTATGTTGTTCTCAGTCTGTGTTTGAGTTGCATTTGTACCAGATGATCCATTAACATGAACCTCACCATTAAGAGTCATCTTGAATCAAGAACTTTAGATAGAATTTTCAGAAACTTAAAGAAACCAGAAAACAGAAAATGTTAACAGCAGAATAACTATTCCTCTTAGCGGAATTTTGGAGATAGTTTTTAGTTACTTTTCCACGAACAACTTAATCAGATTGTTCAGGCTCTGATACCATGATCTTAATCAGAGTTCAATATGAACTCCATGAATGAGAGAATGAGAAAAGAAGAAAAGAAAGAAGAAGAAGAAACTGAAACAGTTGAGATTAAGAAAATAAAGAAATGAATCTTATTCTATGTAATTCAAGTTGTGTTGTACATAATGAGATGTATGATATATATATACAAGTGAGATTAGCTTCTAGAATCATCTAATCTACAGCTCATAATCTCTCTAACTAATTAACCACAAGTTGGTTAAATAACTAACTTTGTGAACCAAGTAACTAACTTTCAAACAGTCTATTTATTTACAGAATTGTCATTGACTGTTTAACTATATTTCCTATACATTAACAGAATTCGTTAAAGTGTTTGTGATCGAGTATTTTTCGTAAGATTTCCAAAAATCTTAAGGATATTTCTCGCATAACAATTTATTTGTTTAAGAGACTACTTTGATATTTGAATATGAAAGATACCAAAAGACTTTAGCATAACACTGGCAAATTTTTTAGTTTTTCAATACTGATATTTTGTGGCAAAAATTTGTTACTGGATAACTAATGTATTGATATCTCAAAGGGATACTAAAAAGTAATAGAAAATATTATGATAAGGTCCTTGAGACTTGATAGTATGTTACTCCACGGAGTATATCTGTAGACATGGCACCTTGTCCACATTTTTTATTTCACCGGTTTTTTTAATTTAATTGGATGGTTCTTCTTTAAATTTTGATCTCCAGTAATAATTAGCATATTATGTAATAAATAATTAATATGAAGCATGTCGTTCTTCAGCTGATCTTTTTTCGTGTACATTATAATATATCTTGATATATAACTTGTAATTGAAGTGTGTTTGCTCAAAGGAAAAATTAATCTGAGATTGTCCAATATTGTTTGGTTGGTGATATTCAATGATATTCTGAATATTGATTATCTAGTTTTTAATGGAAATAACAATTGTTTTGTGTGGGGAAAATTAAGCCATATATTCCTAAATGTAGAAGAAGATTTTGAGAATTGATAATCCTACTAAGAAAAAATAATTTGATCAAGCGAATGATATAAATGTTGTGGTCATTTCTTAAGCGAATCTTTTGCTTAATGTGAGAGATTGGGTGTTAGACGGTGTTACTGAGCATTTTTGTGCTAACAAATAATTTTGTGGTTTAAACCCTAGTTGAAAAAGAAGAATGATATATTTATCTTGGTGATTCAAGAACTTGTAGTACTTGAAAAGGAAAAGTTCTTAAACTCACATTTGAAAAAGAAAAAAAACTGGAGTGAAAGTTTTATTTGAGTGTGATAAGTTTGTGTCAACCAAAATGATATTTTTGTCAGGCATACTGTAACCATGGTTTATTTGTGCTTACTATTTTTTAAACTAATGATGAAAGTATTAGTATTGATACTTACTTTTCTCATATTGTTTTCTTAAAATATTTGTTGATGATGACATAGTGTGAGTATAATTATTTGGTGAAGTTATATTATTAGCTTGTTATTTGTAAGATGAAATGTCTTATGAGAAATTAGTAATACCTCTTATAAGTTATAAAAATACTATTCCCCTATCTTAAAATTTTTGAAAATGTGGGGGTTACGGTGTCTTACTAGAGTTATGTTGAGAGAATATTTTAAAAGTGATAATATTTGACTCGGTCTTGTTATTCAAAATGTTATTGAAAATAAATATTTGAGGAGATACTATATATCATTTGATGATGAAATTACTTCTATTCTGAAAAGTAACATTTGAGAGGCACCAAAATTATGATATTGGATGTAGTGGATTTTCCATTGTACTAGAGAGATACAATGATGTTAAAGCAGATCTCAAAATACATTAGTGGTTATGTGTTAATCATTTGTGGGTGTGTAATAATATGAAAATTAGCCAAATAAATCATAATGAAGTTTGACTTTGTGCTTTGGAGTTGGCTGACAATGAGGCTAAGATACTTCTTAGTAAATATTTAGATTGTGAGAAAATCAATATTTTTGTGTCAACATAATATGATAAAGAAACTGTTGTGTGATAAGTAATATAAGTGAAGTCTGAGGTGAATTTGGCCGATTTACAGGACTAAAAAAAATATCGAGGGGAATGAGACTTTTTTTGTCAATTGAGAAGATTAACAATGATGGTAAACCAACCTATGTGATTGGAGATCCCATGAATTAGGTTCATATGGGTAATAACAAGTCATTAGTTGATCAAAAGTGCACTATTAAATTATGTCCCTTCCTATGGTGTTCTAATATAGTGTAATATGCTGCAAGGTAAAGTGAGGTTGAGCTATAAACTCTTAATCCATTACCATATCCTTTATAGGTGGTGTATTGCTCTGCAGAATACACTTGATGGGTGGACCTATATGAGTGTGGGGTGGTGCCGCTCCTATGAAATTGTGACAGATTTCTAGAGCACTCATGAAAACCAGGACACGTGCATAGCCTCTTAGTGTAAAACCGCGATAACGACAAAGATTGTGTGAGTATAATGTGATGGAATAATTATAAAAGAATTCTTGCTTCATAAAGTTCTAACTTCACCAATTGTTCTGTAAAGATAATCTTATTTTATCTAGATCTGATTCATAGTCTACGAGACACCAGATTCGATGGATTGTACTCATGTGATAAAACCCAGCAAAACTTCTTAATTCATTCCATTTCTTATTATTCTTTTTGAGATAGTGGGGTTGTTGAAAAAATATTTGTTAATATCTCAAAAACAATTTTCATGTCATTTTCATGTCATGGCTTACGATTATGATAACAATTGGCTGTTGCCAAACGTTTATTTCCAGCCATTCAATGGCCTTGATTAAGCATTATTTCTTATTTTATTTTGACAATTGAATTCATAGCCTTTATGGCTTTTTATTGCAGATAATCAATTCTCTTCTTTGGGATTTACACTATACATACTATCTTATGTGTGTTCATCTAGAGAGTGAAAAAACCAAGAAACAAACTTTCCTCTTCCGATTTTCTTTTTGAAGTGCTGGGTTTTTCTTTTAGTTAAATCTTTGTTAGATTCTGGCTCCTAGTTTTGTACTAGAAGAGCTTGTTGGATTCTGGGGGATACACCCATACCGGGTGAAATATCCTTAAGGACAGTGTCTTAATTGACATGCCTCAAGGTATGTGAATTCGTTAAAGTGTTCGTGATCGAGTATTTTCCGTAAGAATTCTAACGACTTATAAGTATGCAGTGTACTTAGTTAACTAAGCTCTTTAATTCTAAACAAAGACACACTCCGTATAGATGGTGAGAAAGGACAAACAAAAATGCCCATTGCTCAATTATAGTCTATCGACAAGAGTTAGATAAGGGATGTGTAAAGTGACCAAATGTTAGCGATTTAAATAAAGGTGATTGAAGAAGTTTAACTACCACTTTAATTAGTAGAAATGGAAATATCAACTACTAAACTATAAGAAAATAATACAACAGAATAGGATTTATTTTCGCTTATATTCGTCAAATTCTCAAACATCTAGCAGTTGTCTTCTAATCCTCCAACACGCTAGAGAAGTACTAAGTATTAACACGGCTCTCTTAGGGTTAAATGATCGAATATCCTAATTATTGAATATGGGGCCTGGGTGATCAACTATCCTAATTATTGATAGTGGAAATTAGAGTACAACTCAATAGAACAATACTATAGTGATAGAACGAGTAAGAGTCACCATCAAATTGAATTTAAATATTTACACAATCCATGACTCCTAAAAAAAATTGAAATTAGCTATAAACTTCGTTTCTAATTTGTCGCTGAATTCTCGTAACTAAAATATTTTTTAATAATCCATCACTAAATAGGATTAACGATGAATTTTATTGTTTAGCTACAGAATTTGTTCGTCGATAATTCCTATTTTTAAGTAGTGGACCAATGAGGCCGGAGGGTTCTGCCCAATCCCACTTGCCCACATTATCCAATCTCACACTTGCTTATGAGTGTATACATGATCAAAGTTGCGAGTGAGTCATCCATCAAAGTCCCTGTCTTTGGCACAAGTATTGACCTAGTCTATTGGAAAAGTTCAAATTTTCCACATGTATTTGCAAGTACAAATCATCTTCTTTAAAGACTTTCCAAGTTGAACTATACAAGTAGTTAACTTCTATATTCTGATCAGTGGGATGACCATTCTAGTAGATACAAAACGACCTGGTCATAAAAACTAGGATAAAGTTGAGTTATTCTAATTAATGGTGTTAATTGGCTTATGGTTAGGTTTTGGAAACTTTTCCGAAATTAAAAATACGACGATGTCATTGTTCAACATATAATATGGATTGGTTTTGGAAATGCATTTCACAACCTAGCTTTAGAAAGCATTTCTCTTTTGTAAAAATCCAAAACCCAACTTGTATGAGTTTTGGAAGTTTTCAGAAAATCTTTCCAGAAACATTTTGTCGAGAAGAATTCAAACCCGTGTCAAATTTATATAACATGGTTGCCCTCTGTTTATCCCCAGAAAATTTTCCAAAAAACTATTCCTTAGCAAGTACTTCTCCAATAATTTTTCCGGAGCAAAATCCAATAGATTGTGTATGTCGGAAGGGACAAAACCCAAGTGATTGCCTATTCGATCTCAAATTAAAGCTGGTATATCAATGGAAGAAATTTGAAGTTTATAAATCTAGATTACACATATATCTCTATATAGAGAACTTAGAAAATCATTATCTAGAACAGGTTCTATGGTTTTTTTTTTTAAAACTTTTTATTGGATGTCCCGTTTATAATCGAAGGACAAAACCCAAGTGATTGCATTTTGGTTATTCGATCTCAAATTAAAGCTGGTATATCAATGGAAGAAATTTGAAGTTTATAAATCTAGATGCACACATATATCTCTATATAAAGAACTTAGAAAATCATTATCTAGAACAGGTTCTATGGTTTTTTTTTTAAAACTTTATGTATTGAGAGATGTTCATGTTATTCCCAATAAGGCGATTCGTTTATAATCGATTCTTTCAAAGCGTGTTCTACTCGTAACAATCCAATGGGCCTCGAGTGAGTTATAGATGGAGTTAAAGCTGCTCTTATAGAGTTAGGATATTGCGGCTAGCAAAATAGTGTATTTCATTGCTTCCTTTCATTTTAAAAATAAAAATAATAAGAAATTAAAAGAAGAAATAAAAAAATATTAAAAAAAAAAAATTAAAAAATGAAATAAAATAAATAAATAAATATAAAAAAAACAAACTAAAAAGTAAATCAGTAAAGGTAATTACATCTTAAAACATAAGATGTTTTTTGCTAAAAGTAATAAGAATATGCTCTACAATATAGATTTGAATTAAATAAGGAACTTGTGTTAACAAATGCATTATATTCACAGGATGTTATACGTGTGAACAAATTAAATACATGAATTTGGAGTATCAATGGACGTGAACCATATTTAAATTGTTAGAAGCAGACGAGACGGATTAGACAAAGTCGGTATATACTACAAACTAAAAAAGAAGTAGTAGTTTTAGAAAAATGAGTACAATGAATGAACTAATAAAACAAAATCGAGTTTTTAAGTCAGAGTATCTTCTCACTAATCTCAACCCTGCATGCCATGGGATCTTACTTAATCGAAGAAGCGTTCACACTTAGAATAATGTAAAATTGCAGAAACTAGCACTTTTGCCACAATATTCCAAAGCCTTTAATCAAAAAGACTTCATGACTGACAAAACAACTACTAGTAGACTGACTTGACTGCAAACGCTTGGTACACATTTGTCCTTTACTTTTACGTTTATCTTTAGATGATAATATAAAATAAACACGACGGTGAAAATAAAAATTTACATCATTGTCATCTATAGAAACGCAAAAGAAGACCAAATCATTAAGTCCTGCTGCTTTCATTTACACAACGGCGCGTTGTTTGACCATCTCAGAGATGGCAGAAATTGTACCCTATATTCTCACTTTTAAAGTATTTTAAACCATTTAAAAACGTACTAGAACTTTTGGATGAGATAATGTATACAATTCATTAATATATACATCCTCTGTCCGATATTAGTTGTCATGTTTCGCACTCGAAAATTTATTTGACTTATTTTGAAACTAAATTGTACGGAGTATTAGATTAATTGAATGTTTTAAATTACAATTTAGATATTCAAAAACTATAAAAATCTTTATAAATAAATTATATAACGCTCTTTGCCACATCAGTGTCTAGGCGATAAAGGCTATAATATAGCCAAGTTCAGTAGGGTAATCACAATATTAATAGTTTAGCGAGATCGGAATAAAACGCATCTAATTTAGAAGGGTCTTTAATTATTCTGCCACTATTTATAGGCTACGAAAATGTAAAGCTTTGATCATTTTAAAGGTTGAGACCTTCCTGACTTTCTGTAGAGGTTGATGAAATAACCTCTTCGAGCATGATACACTTTCTAATTAAATTGAGTTGACTCTGATTAAACATGTTGTACATCCAAAACTCTCCATTGCACAAATCAAGAAATGGTCCAAATTTAAAAAATAAAAAAATAGAAAGTCCCATCTTTCTGTTTTCACACTCCTTTATTTAAATTCCCTTTCACACAGCAAAAGAGTGAGAGTTTATCATTTTATGAGTTGGATAGTTCTGTTCTACCTTTTTTTTTTTTTTTGTGTGGTACGTAACATCTACAGGTAAATCTCCGTAAAATGTGTGATTTGTGATTTTAAAACTAAGACAAGTTATCTATTCTAATAGATAAATGTGATCTGATACTGTAAAATTTCTTACCTATATATATATATATATAACTTATAAACTCTTTTCTTTTTAGGATTTGTTTTGAGATGTTCCTCATTTTTCATGTCTTACGCACGAAAAATTTTAATATGTGTCTCACACAGCTGACATTAATTGTGTGAGATTCCTTTTTATATGATAAAAAAGTGAACTTAAAATATGTGGACCAAAAAGTGTAAGATGCACTTTTTCGTTGCACAAAAAAAGGCACATATTAAAACTTTTCCCTTACGCACCCATTCCCCCCTTTATTTTTATAGCTCTTCTCACTTCCCTGGACAACAAAACCTGCCTTTAGCTAGAGCCTCTTTTACTTTTTTCTTTTCTTAGTAGGCTGGTCATATGTACCCAAATGTGAACCCAAGATACATAATTGAGGTTTAAATGTGCCCCATTACGTACATGTGGTCCATACATTGGATTGCTGTCGGTGTTCTGAGAGGATCTAAACGTACGTCCACTGCCTAATACAATGATACCAAGCATGTGATGATGTATATAAACTAACTAGAGGAGAGAACAATATCAAGACAGATAGCTGAAATTGCTACAGTAGTTTGAACTAACTTAATCCATTTTCTAATTTTACTCTGACAAAAATCCATAAGTCATGCCAATAAACAAAAGTAATAGGGAACCCAAGTTAGGGTACCTCGGTCATGTACAAAAAGAGTTTAAGTAATATGCATGATCATGTGTAAATAGGTCATTTTCACTTGTTGTAACGTGTAATATATATTTGAACGACTCGTAGTGTAGGAAATTACTTAAATTGACTGCGTATATAAAACTTAAACTTAAAAGAAAAAATGTTAGGTGATTTTTTTTCTTTATCCAAGTCTTGGTGGATAGTGTTGTCTGATATATCTGTTAAAAATAATTGATACCGATAAAATAATCGTTAATAGCCAAGCTAGCCGGACACTACTATATATCTAAAATAAATAAATAAGAAACATCCATTAGCTTTCCAAGGGCAGACAGCAAAGGCCAATTGTGTTTCTTGCAAGAAAGGTTCACGCGTCTACTAGCAACAACTTTGATTAATGTTCTGTGTAGAGGTTACTACCAGATTTCTGGATTTCTGTTGTAAACTAGCTGTCATACATGGAGTTTTACAATGTTTTCAGATTATAATTTATTATTCTCTCCATACAACGCACAAAATATCCCCTGCTTGCATGCAAGAGTTTTGCCAGTTCAAATGTAGGAAAGATAAGATAAGAAATCTCTTCTTTTAGCAAATCGGATATTCTGGAGTATGATTTCAGCATATTTCTTTTGAATTAAGGTTATATACATGAACAATGTTTTCATATTGATTAGCAATGTAGATTAACTGGTTATGCATGATATTTTCCATTTATTTTAAGTTACAAGTTAATACTTATTAAATATATATCGGGTAGTAAACTTTAATTATCTTTTAAATGACATGATTACGTAATTATTATTCAGTCAAGACCGAAAATTTAAACTCTAACTTTATTTTATGCGAAAACGGCGCTTTTAGTCCCTGAGTTATCGCGTAATTCCAGTTTTAGTCCCTGTGATATCCGACTAAGCACTTTTGACAATCAATTAAGCAATATGTGCTATTTTAGTCCGATGACTAACGGATCTGCTAAAACTAAACAGACCGTTAGTGGTTACTAAGGGTACTTTAGGTAAAACACATACAAGTTTCCTGCTTTAGGGATATATATAATATTTACACGTTAACTGTTTGAAAAATAAGTAAATAAATACATAATAATTATAGTCACCGCATTAATTCTTGTAATATATTTAGCTCCAGATCATTACGCTTCCTAAGTGGCAAGAGTAAATGCATCATTCACATGAGAGTACACTTTCCTTTAACACTATTCAAGAAACTCTCTCTTCTTTGATAGTATCTAACCTTATTTGAGCTAAACTTCATCCAATGATGAGATGAAAATTTATGTAGAAATTAATAATTTGAATGTATTTTGCTCTGATTGTCACGAAGGATTATCAGGACTTTTGATATGTGTAGAATTAGGGTATACAAAAGTAATGTTTTTCTAGCAGTTTATATCACGGAAACCATAAATTTTTAAATACCTAAAGTACCCTTAGTAACCACTAAGGGTTTGTTTAGTTTTAGCGGGTCTGTTTAGTTTTAGGAGATCCATTAGTCATCGGATTAAAATAGCACGTATTGCTTAATTGAAGGTCAAAAGTGCTTAATCGGATATCACAGAGACAAAAACTGAAATTACGCGATAACTCAGGGACTAAAAGCACTGTTTTCCCTTATTTTATGGTCAATTACAAAGTGGTTCACCCCCACCTTCCTCTCCTGGATTTTCTTAATTTAACTTTTCGCAAAACCATATTAAGTGGTTTTTTAACTTCAGAAAAACGTGATGCAACTTGCATCAACTGAACGGACAATATATTTGATCTTCTCCGTCCACTTTCAATTTGTTTATGAATCACACGGCAAAACAAATCCATCTACATCTGGGGGTCATTCACAAGAGCTAACCAAAAGACGAGTTAAAGAATTAAGATGTACCTTTAGAAGATGGAGTCAACTCTTGTGACTTTGGGTATTCTAGAAAATATCGAAAAATTAAATCAAACAAAAAGAGTAGAAAAATTAAATCAAACAAAAGAAAATCAAATTTATATATTCATTAGTAGTATTTTCAACAAAAAGATCGATTAACTACTTCAGTAAGGGTCCAAAAGATTGAGCAGCGTCATTTATTTAGAATCCAACCGGGAAATTATCCCAACACACTTTTACAAAAAAAAAAAAAGCGCTTAATGGCGATGGGCAAAGAGAATTTTGCAATTGTGCAAGTGGGCCGGTAATTACTTGGGCTCAATGATCTTTCTTCTTATCCTTTCATAGGATTTTATGGGGTGATTTACGATAATAGTCTCGGAGGTGGGTGGTCTTGAACTTTTGACATGACTTTCCTGTGGACGAAGCTTCAAGTTTAACAAGTTTTGACTTTTGATCTTGAAAGTTTGTTCATGAGCAATCGGGGTCAAAGTTCAAAACCATCAATTTTCATTGAGTGTAATTTGCTGGATTTTATGTTGAAGTTTCATTCAGACCTAAAAATAGTGACCTTGAACATATTGAACAGAACTCGAACCTCTTTGTTCTTATGTAGAGTCAATTTTCTCCTGTATATTCTTTTCTTTGTGAAAAACAGAAATAATCTTTGTTCACTATTACCAATTAAGCAAATTGGTGAAAAATGCTAAATCCATTTTTTTTTTTTCAAAATCATTTGCAGCTAGGAATTAGGAATAAGTTGAGCAAGCACACATTTTTCCACTTTTCTGAAATTTAGTTGGTGATTTTTTATGTTTCATAAAATCTTATAGCCATGAACTCATGATTAGATTCAGCTCGAAAAGGGTGGCATTTCCCTATGAAAATGTTTTTTCTTTCTAATTTTATTTATAGAAGAAGTGTGATTGCCAATGTAAGTCTTTCTAGATTTGACGAAAAAAATATTTTGACAAACATTTGGCACTTTATCCTTAGCATACCAAATACATAGGTTTGACTTTAAAGAACTTTGTCACCTATTCACTACAACACGATCCTTTTTTATTGAAGACAGTGGGGATGAAAGAAATTACACGAGTAGCATCTTTTTTCAACATCCAATATAGCTGTTAAAATTGTAAATATTTAAGCAAGAATTTCCTCAATGGGCTTGGATTCCAACTTGGCCTTTCCAGCAGCTTCTTCAGCTTGTATCTGTTGCTCCTTAGCCTGTTTCTTGAGCCTAGCGAGCTCAAGATCATTACTCATTTTCCTCCTATACATTTCTGAAAATGTTATGGGCTCTGCCATTACTGCTTTTTCTCCTTCCCTAATTTTTAGTGGATACACAATTGCTTCCGGTGCCGGATTTTGAAATGTGGCTATTGATAATCTGCTGCTATTCGAGTTCACCACTGCTTGATGATCAGCATTCTTGAACCTCCCATTGCTCAAAAACTGTCCAAAATCACAAAATTACGTGCAAATTTGTATGATTTCATAACATTGAACATAAAACAATTGTAGGGTCTAAGGAACTATGCTATATCATATATGGATCCTCCAAAAATTCCATATTCTCAAAAATCTAATTTTGAAGGATTCAAAAACAAAAACAAAAATTGGAAATTTGTGCAACATAGCTAAGAAATATGTAGTTAGTACTAATAACCTGTTTGGCCAAAGTTTTAAAATATATACTTATTTTGAAGTGTTTTTTTTAATTAGAAATAGTTTTCGAAAAAGTAATTTTGAAAATTGTGTGTAAAAAGCTATTCAATTTCAAAGGTAAAATACTATTGATTATGTCGATTTGTGTTTAATTAAATTACAAAGTTTTAAAATATCTTATATATTGATAAAAGAAGCTGAAAAGTAGTTATTTGTGTATTTACGCGAATATGTTGTAGTACTAAATGTAGAACTTACGTGTCCATGGTCACCAAGATTGACAACAAAAGCGCCTTCAACGGGCTGAACAGTGATCCAAGTTTTGCCATTATCTTTAGTGGCTTGAAGCCCACCAACTTGGTCCTGTAACAGGAGAGTGATGGTTCCTGGATCAGTGTGTCTTTTCAGCCCAAGAGTAAGGTCAGGCTGCGGACACTTTGGATAAAAGTTGACAACCACTTTTTGGTCCATGTCGACACATGCCTTGGTTAAGGCCTCCTTCTCTAAGCCCATTGCCTCTGATAATACTTCCAATAATTTGCAAGCCAATTCCATTAACTTTTCACTGTAATTCTGGGTTACATCAATCCATCCCTGTGGTTTGTCTGGCCATCTCGAGTAGTCTCTAGCCCGAATTGGGTATGAGAAGTAGGTCACTATTTCACGCCAGTCTTGGACCACTTCCCCCTTCAAAACAAGATTCATTAACAACTTATAATACTTTTATAGTGTTTGAATATCTAAATTTTAATTTTAAAAATATTAAGTTGATTTAATTCAGTTTACAAACAATTTGTAATCTAATTTTAATTTTAAAAAAAAAATAATCAATGTAATCGTAAATTGAAAGGAGGATGGTTTAATTATCTTCCAAATTTTCTACTTTCTGAAAGTCAAATTGATTTGCTGAAATTGTTGAGTGAAATATCTATACGTAGAAATCTAAAATCCAAATTAAAAAGTTACATTTATTAGTTTAAACTTTTAACCATTTGCAAAAGAGCTAACTAATTGTACATTGATATAGTATTAAAGATTTTAAATTATCACGTCAACTAAAAGTCAATTTGATGCAACTTTTTATAGTTGGCGGATCCATTTAATTAATTGGTTCTACTTTCTGAAACCCATAACTTTTTGATTTGCTTGTAATTGTATTGAAAAATATATTCAACGTATAATCTAATAATTACTTATATGAATGCTAGTATACATAAAAATATGGATAGTTTAAATGTAAAAAACTTGTGATAGGTGTTAACTGCACGTTTTAACCATGTAGATGCTAGAGACAATGATTCTTGCCCTTGTGCTTTTTTGATATTAAGCTCATTTTTGTATTTAAATTATAAACCCACAAACTAAAAGATCCGCCTCTTAATTTGATGCAACTTTTTATAGTTGGCATGGACTGAAGTAATAAATTGAACTCGTTAAAATGTAAAGTGATAGTACTCCACATTTTTTTCTTTTTAGTGTAGTATAATTTAAAAAGAATGATATCTTTTTACGATTCATATACCCTTATATGACATGCTAGTATATTCATAAAAACTATAATAAATTTCGTGACGTGCCTAAAATAATAAGTTCTAAAAATACTTTTGATAGGTGTCAAAAGTTGTTAAACGTGCACGTTTTGTTACCTGTAGATGGCTAGAGACAATGAAGCCACCTTTCTTGCCACCAGACATGTCAAACCGGAGCTTTTCTTCAGGAGGCAATGCAAAGAATTCTTTAGCGAGTGTTGTCATTTGTTTGATCAATTCAGCATCAACCCCATGATCAACTACCTGGAAAATTCCCCAATCTTCACATGCCTTTACAATCTTTTCACATATTTCACCTCTTCTTCCATCAACATCATCAATACCCTTCAAGGATATGACAGGAATTTCATCACTAAATTTGTTGTAAGCCACTTTTGGACGCTCTTCTTCATCCCTAATGAAACTTGTTTGAAGAGTCTTCTCATCCGCTAGAGCCGTTAGTGTTGACGGTGCCATTTTTGAAAGCTAAGTTTCTTATTTATTTTTTTCTTTGTACGCACTTAGGTATATATAGTAAAGAGTGACGCACCCTTTTATGAAGGGGAGATTTGGTAAGTAGTGAGGATGAGGGGAAATAAGGGGCTGAGATTTATAAAGGACTAAAGAGTTGCATGTAAGCGTGGAACTCTAACTACCGCTCGTGGCAACTAACACTTCACGTGCTTTCTTTCTAGAACTAGAAGATAGAAAATTGCATTTGCTTCTTAGTTGAAAGGTAGATGCTAAATTATCTCGTCTTACTTGCGAAATACTTGGGGAAAAAGAAGAAGGTATAGAAGTAGAGGAGTAGTAGTACTTTTTGTCTTTTATCCCAATTTATATATGTGTAATTGTATGATTGAACATACAGATTTTTTTTTTTAATTAATGATTAAATAAACATTAGATATTTGAATAACTATAACTCATCTTTTTAAAAGTGACTGAAATTTTTTAAGTTAAATTATTTTTTAAAATAATTTTTTAATTCTTTTAGTATAGATTAAAAAGAAAAGTGTGACACTCAAAATGATTGTTTAACTTCTTAAAAACGTAATATTTGTTTTGTGACGGCGGAAGTAGCTATTTTTGGGAAAGAAGTGTAAGTACTTTCTTGAGAAGTAGTTGCTACTGTTAGAAAATATTATTTTCTATTTAATATCTCAAACATAAAGGGTTATTTCTAAGGTTTTTATTGGCTTTAACACAGAAGAAATATTTTTATTCTTTACTAGCCATGATCAAAAGTCATTAATCACCCATCTTGATTGGCCATTATTCTTCCTAATGACTATTGAATAGCTTTGATGGCCACTCTAACGTTATCATCCTAACGTTAACTTTAGCCAGGACATTTAATCCATTAAAGAGTTTTCAATTGTCTTTGACAATTACCAAAGAGACGTTACTGGCTATCATAATTGGCTGGGACTTAATCCTGCTATATATAGTCCCAACTCTTTCTCTTTTATAAGATTGAAACAATTCTTCCTACTTTATTTTCCTGCACTGGGTTTTCTTTTGGTTAATTTTGTTAAACATATCTAATTTTATTTAGTAAGAAATTTTCAATCATTATGATACACCCATATCGGGTGAAATATCTTTAAAGACATATATTGTTTTTATCGATATCACTAATTAATAAAAGAGATTGTTTCCACGTTAATTCCATATGTGTCCTTTAGGCGATCAAGCATTTTCCGTAAGATTTACGCATAAACTTACTACATCCCAAGATTATGTTTTTCAGAAAACAGGCACAACCAAAGAGCTGCTTTTCCAATATAATAATGTTTCCAACACACGCAATAATTTTTTCTTCAAATTACACATTGTTTTCCAAAAAAAACAAAAGTAAACCTAAAACAAAGTGGTTTTCTAATCCATGTTGGATGATAAAAATAATGAGTTTAATTAGTTATGTATAGTACAATAAATTTTTACATAATCGAGTCAGTTTTATCTATTGTGACAGATAAATTATTTAAATTAGAAATTACTAATCGCGCACTCTCTCATTTCATCAGATTTAATTTTATTATAATCGCATGTATGTTTAGTTAAAAACTGAGAGTGCAGCCGGAGAGAACTCTTAAAAATTGAATGTCAGTTGGGGCAGAGTCACGTGATTGGTACCTACCAGTACTGGCTAGGTAAAAACATGTCAATTAATCATCTTGTATTAATAATTAGTTATCAATTACTGTTCTCTTAGATTAACTAAATTGTCTTGTTAGTTGCTTAATTGAGTCCAATTTCGTAAAAGGAATTATATGTCTATGCCTTTCAAGTTTCAATATATTATAAAGGTAATTTTTGACTCACATTTTAATAAATGATTTATTAAAAAAAGTCCACCTTATCTCCCCATTCATATAATTTAAGTATGACACAATTTCAATACGAATTATTCTTGCTCGTCTGACAAAACTTGTGAACGAGAATAACACATGCAAGTTTTACTCATTCGGCAGAATTTGTGAATACTTGAAGAACACATTCAAGTTTTGACCATCTTGCATAACCTGTGAATTATTTTACCAAAGTTATGGCTGTCTAACATAAAATTGTTAGCAATGCAAGTTTGTCAATTTCGCAAGACTTGTGAATAATTTAACAAGATTGGCAGAATAAAAATTGTACTAAAACTATATATAGCAATAAACTTGTGAAAACGTACCAAAACGTACCATTTTTTTGCATAAATTACTTGTCATGATTATTTTTTTAATCACCCACTTTCTACCTTAAAGTGGGATTTTTCAAATACCAAACCAAATCAAGTAGAATTTTAAACCAAACCAAACCAATAAAATTCGGTTTTTCAACGTTATTCGGTTTTTTCGGAAATGGTTTTTTTCCCTTCATACAAAACATATGCAAGCGAATACAACCCACTTAAGAAATAACTCAAAATGTACCGAGACATCGTATTAAAATATTCAACAAAAAAATAATAAAATCGGTTAAAATAAGATTGCTAATTAATAAGCCATGAAGAAATGACTTTAATCTAAATACTAAGTTATGATTTTAATAAGAATACATGACAAAGAAAAATTAGCTATGCTAAACCAATTATGCAAAACTAAAGAATAGATATCCAACTGGATTCCTAGTTTGGTTCCAAGTGTTGAGTTGATAGACTTTATTTGAGTTATTAAGGACTTTGAATTCTAAGTTCAAGCTTAAAATAATATAATAAAAGACAAAAAGCTATGAAAAAATTTAAGAAATATTTACAAATTACATTACAAATAAATATTCTTATGTATAAAATATTTTTAAAATCGAATACACGTAATGAAACTTTTAGCTAAACCAAACCAAACCAATTATGAATTTCTGCTTTTTTTTCCAACATAAATAGTCGAATTTTTTTTTCTCGATTTGACTCAATTTTATTACAAAATATATAAATAGTTTTTGAATGATTAGGCCCAACATAAATGAAGAATAAGTGTGGTTCCAGATAGGGCTTTTAAGGATTTTTACTTTTGCAACTACATATAGCCTTTACTTATTAGTTTTAAAACTCTTTATTACAAAATATATATATTTTTATAAAACACAATGATATTTTACGAAATACAGAATTTTTATATATTTTTTCGTTTTTTTATCAGAAAATTAAAATTATTTTTAAAAAAATAATTTTAAACTTTTTGAAAAAAAAAATTTTTCTTATTTTTTTGAAAATTTATTTTGTTAAAATTTTTTTTTTTTTTTTTGGCTCAAAGGCTTAAAAAATTACCTCAAATTTTTGTGTATGAAAAATGTATGAAATGTGTATGTGTAAGCGAAATTTTTAACATAGTTTTCATAAACAAAATTGTGAGCGAAAACTAACAACAATGTTGTTGTAGTTGTATTAATTTTTCAAAAACCTAATATGAACTTTATATACGAAAAATGTGAATAAAATTCTAAGTCTTGAGCGAGATATACACATTTCATACCATTCTCATACATAAAATTTTGAGCGTAATGTTTAAGCCTTGATCGAGATATACACATTTCATACGTTTTTCAAACACAAAATTTGAGCAAACTTTTAAGCCTTGAGCAAGATATACACATTCCATACACAAAAATTTGAGCAATTATTTTAAGTCTTGAATATTGTATGAAAGTTGTATACAATGTTGTTGTAGTTGTATTAATTTTATAGAAATCTAACATGAACTTTATATACTAAAATATGAGTGAAATTCTAAGCCTTGAGCGAGATACAAATTTTATGCCATTTTCATACACACAATTTTGAGCGGATTTTTTATGCCTTGAATGAGATATACACATTTCATACATTTTTTATACTGTTTTCATACACTAAATTTTGAGCAAATGTTTTAAGCCTTGAACGAGATATACACATTTCTTACAACTTTCATACATAAATTTTTGAGCAAAAAAAAATAATTTTTTATTTAAAAAAAAAATTATTTAAAAAGTATGTTTTGTATAAGATTTGTAATGTTATGTTTTGTAAATAGAAAACTATCCTCACATTTCGAAAATATTTCTCCTTAGTATGTATATATACGTACCTTATCCTATTAGTAAAGGGTCATTTGCACTTTTGTTTTGTCCCTGTTTTGTGCTGGTCTTTAGTTTCTGTCCTCACAACAAAATTAATTTTTTTTGCCGGCATAAGTTTATATTTTCGCATCATAATATCTTATAACTTATGACTCGCGCCCTTAGGATCTTATGCCCCATTAGGTATAACTTTGATTTTGGAGGACAAAATTAAAACCAGCCCATTTGAAGGACGAACAGTGCAATTATTTCATTAGTAAATGGATTAATTTGTTATCATATAAATTAAAAGTTTAACTTATATCACCAGCACTGTAAGTATTTTTTGCATTGATGATATCACAAGAAGAGATTAGAATTGTGTATTTTTGCTGAAGAAACATGTTCGGTCAGTTAATTTGTTGATTTTTTGGTTTTACAAAATAAAATAGCAAAAGGTTGTATTTTTTTTTTTTTCCAACAGAAATCTTCATCTATTAATTCAACAAGGATCTGATCACCTATAACTAACTTCTCCTGGAGTACTATAACTCGTATTAAGCATTTATTTAGTAAGATAGTGGACATTTTTGAAACTGACAAAAAGGAAAAGTAAATATTTAACTTAAGTTGATGGTGTGAAAACGCAGTGCTATTTTCAAAATAAATAAACCAGTGTCGGACAAGCTGCCAGCGGATAGTCAAATAACAATTCAAAGGACTTAATCATATCACAGATTTTAAGTATTAAATATTATATAAAAGTGAATAAACATGTACCCATTCTGCAAAATTTACGAGGTTCCATTGATAATTTAGCGCAACTTGTAAAATTATATGTTCTTGCAATCTTCGTTCGGAGTATCAAATCTTATTAGTGGTCTAAGGTTGATGCTTTTCTAAGACTAACCAATATTTTAATGATGCTCTGTTTTCGAAATGCTAGTGTACTGTGAAGTTAGGCTGGCAGAGTGACTTTCTGAGCTTTTTCCCATTTCTTGCCAGTATCATCACTGAGACAAGTAGGCATGTTCCCCCAGTTCTGCCTTGTTAAGCCTTGTTTAAGTTAACAGTATAGATTGCACTTCTTATTTATAAAATCAGATTATTTATTAGGTTGTTATAGATAAACTTGCACAAATATATACTCCTAATTTATTACTCTCTTTAGTTCAAAAAGAGTGTCCACTTGATCTTTAATTTTTGGTTCAGAAAGAGTGTTCATTTACCAAATTAAAAAAAAAAAAAAAATTAACCTGATTTTTCATGATTTACCCTTATTAAAAGTCTGTTTGGAAAGCCACCTGGTAATTGGATTTGGTGTAATTACTATGGTAGCAATTACACAGTATTATAATTACAACGACCTGTTTGTTTACCAGCACTTAATTACAGTGTAATTACAAGCGCATTGTTTGGTTATACAAGTGTAGTTACACAATTAATTTAATTTAAAAATAAAATTTAATTATCAAAAATTAAAAATTTAATTAAAAACTATGTGCCTTTATGAACGTTATTAAATTATGTATTTAACAACACATTATTTCTTGAAAATACATTATGTAATTAATAATAATATATTTGTAACTAATATGTATTATAAACAATAATTGATATATATTTTTCAAATTAATAATATTTTAATTTAATTAATTATAAAATTTAAAAGAAAACTTTTTTTGTGAGAACATCATGATTGGATGTTTGACAAAAAAAACTTACAAATATAATGTCATAACATTATTCAAATGTTTGACAAAAAAAATCTATCAACTGTAAATGAAAAATAAATCGCATGCAATGTGAAATAACAAGTCAATAGTACGAAAGCAAATAAATTAAAAGTGAAAATAGAACCTAAATTCAAAAATAAATAAAAAATTAAGATAATACTCTTATGTCAAATTCAACATTACATAGGCAAGTTCCAACATAACTTAAGTAAATATATTTTAAAAGAAAGGGGAAACAAGTCTATAACCTCATTAAGAACGAAATTCTACTTTGATAACATCACTCATTATATGTCAAGTTTGTTAATGATGCATTATTTCTAATACTAATAGGTGTAGTTTCAAAAATTAGAATAATAACACAGTTATGCTAAATGAATAAAATAAAATAAAATAAAAATAAAAAATACGAGCAATTATATGGAATCACAAGAAGTAAAGGTTGGGAATGAGAAAAAAGAAATGAAAGATAAATAATATAAAAAGGAAAATGCATTTTAAAAATAAATATAATTAAAAAGTAAAAAAAAAAAAGTTAAAATAATAGAAATAAAAATAAATTAAAAAAGAAAAGAAATTAAAATGAAACAAAAAAGAAAGAAACTAAAAAGTAACCCTGTAATTACACCCAATTCCACTTAACCAAGTGATTACTTGGTCAAACAAACGGGTCAAATTGTTACACCAATTACACTCAATTCCGCATTACCTGGGTGGCTTTCCAAACAAGTCCTAAGTGTTAAGTGATCAAATCTCAATACCTA
Source organism: Lycium ferocissimum (assembly GCF_029784015.1). Taxonomy (NCBI): domain Eukaryota; kingdom Viridiplantae; phylum Streptophyta; class Magnoliopsida; order Solanales; family Solanaceae; genus Lycium; species Lycium ferocissimum. The sequence continues at coordinate 59,945,289 of NC_081343.1, forward strand.
TTTAATTGGGGTAATTTAGTCAAATCCTCAATTTTTGCCTAGAAATTTATATTTTCTTAAGAGAAATAATTAAGTAGACACTCTTTTTTAACCGGAAAGAGTATCTCTAAGTGAAATTACATTAGTAGTATAAATATATTCAGATTGTCTATGTATAACTTAAATTCAATTAGCCCATCCAAATAACCACTCCCCGAACTCCTACCTCAAAAATAAAAGTGGATCTATTGTTGAACTTAGAAACTTTATATTTGTGTCAAAAAAATTACTAACTTGATATGATAGGAGTACAATTAACCTAGTGAGCGAAAAAAGGTAGCGAGTCCAAAACCATGGGAGGGGGAGGGGTCTTTTCTTGTGCTATAAATTCATGATGCAACACTATTCCTTTTGCTTCACATCCAAATAGAAGGCCTGCTCAGTTCTCAGAAGAGCTCTCGATTTTCTCCTTCATAAACCATTTCCTTTTTGTTACTGAAACAATGGCATTCCCAAAGGCATTTGCTGTTTTGTTTATTGCATCCTTTCTGCTCGTCCTTTTCGCTAATGCCCAAAAGGTAATTCCTTTTTTCATCTTAAAGCTCAAACACTACTCTTTCCTAAGCATCACCATGTTCACGCACATCATGTTTTAACTAACTCTTTAGTTCATTTTGAAATAACATTTGATTTTGGAATGTCGGCGCAGGTTGACTACAGCAAGCCACCAGCACCAGCCCCTCAAGCTCCTCAGCCACTAAGTAATCCAACATTTACATTTTTCTTCCACAAAAAATTACGAATTAATTATTTTTACTAAGGAGTATAATTTTTTTTAAAGCTAAATCTCTCTTACAAATGATTGTACAGATTGCACAGGAGCATGTGAATATAGGTGCAGCAAGTCGTCCAGGACAAATTTGTGCAACAGAGCTTGTGGAACCTGCTGCCATAGATGCCACTGTGTGCCACCAGGGACCTCTGGAAATTACGAAGCATGCCCTTGCTATTTCAACCTTACTACTCATAATAACACTCGCAAATGTCCTTAATTAATGATCTGTTAACGTTTTAATTTCTAGTTTGTTGTTCTCCGAAGGGGAGTCCATTTTCAAAATGCAAGTGTAACTTTAAGCTTACGCTGTGTCCGAATAATTTAAGCAAGCCAGCTGTTCATTTTGAGATTCAATTCAATACTTCTCTGTGTACGATTTTTGTGATGCAATAATGGATATTTTTTTCATTGAATTGTCTACTGACTCTTGTCTTTCCATTTCTTGTACGTACACAAAGTGGGTCACTCTTTGAGAATTAAGATTTTTTTTTTTTTTTTAAATTATCTGGCTGACATTGGCAGAAGTAAAACCATGGTACATGTGTAGGGAATTAGTCTAAGATCTAATGTCAGCAAAAAGGAGCACATGCGCTACTTCCAAAAAATTTATGCTATTGAAATAGTGTCACTAGGTAAAATATATTTGTACGGATAATCAATAACCAAATAATTGCAAAATTGCTTAGAAAATAATAAAAGGATCGAACTTAATTGTTCTTAATATGTCTGCTAAGTCGGATCTTAAAAGATATTATTGGAACATCCAGCAACGAGAGTTGAATACTAATCAATTAATCATATGCATGATTACCATCGTTTTCATTGTATTACAAACGAATTACTAGTAAGTATTCCCTCCTTCTCAATTTAAGTGTCTTAATTTGACAGCGCACCAAGTTTAAGGAATAAAAAGAGATTTTTGAATCTTATAGTTCTAAATTAAATATTTGTATAATGTAATAAAATGTCCTTCGAATCTTGTGATTTTTTAAACTTATCATGTAGGATATTTGAATTGTCAACTTACTTACAAAGAAACTTTTTGGGATAGATCCAAAAAACAAAAAACATAAGACACCTGAATTGGGTTGGACAGAGTAATCAACAAGGTCATCAGGCACCTTGAAAGACATATTGATGTGTTAATTTGAACTACGATAATTTGTGTTTCTCTTCCGTGCACTCCAACTTTGGTTGTCCAAGTTATTATAAACCTGCGGGATTAGGGCCTCCACTTGTACCTAGAGCACCTTTATGGTGGAAGCAGTAAAAAAATTAAGGAGTTGAGGCGGAGTTAGGATTCGAAGCTTGTGGGTTCGGGATTCTAATTCTATAAAGTCTTGGGTTTTTAATTAATAATTTGTACATATTTGACAAAAAAATTAATACAAATATATGATTCGGATAAAAGCGGGTTGTCGCCAAACCCATACCGGAAGGGCTAGCTCCGTCCCCTGTGTAGGTAGAGGCTCTTTATAAGTGTAGTCTATAACATAATATACCATAGAACTATAAATCAGCCGGGGCCGGCCAAAGGGCCAAGCCACTAAAGCGAGGGCTTTAGGCCCCAAAATTTTGGGGGCCCCATTTTATTTTATTTTCATACGGTGTTCGGTACTTATATTGAATTTTCCGATTAATTCGATTTCGAGACACGCAAGATCGGTTAAAGAGGAAAGCACTCCCTAACAATTTTTTTTCTTCTTCCGGAACCAAAGGCAAACACTTAAGGGAGGATGAGGCCTAAGTTTTACCTACAATAGATTTATAGGTTAATTTTTCTTTTAAAAAATATTTTGTAGAAAAAATAAGACCTCCCGTTAAAGTTGACTTTAGGCCACCAATCTTATTGAGCCGCCCCTGAAATCAGCTTTTAAGAAATCATGCATCTTCTAACTCATCCTCATGATAAAATATAACGTGAATATATGGTGCAACGGTTCAAAAGTTCGAGCTGACTATACCTCTTTAAGTAGAACAGCAATTTTAGCTTAGCATATCAGTAGCTTTATTCTTGTTTTTTGGTTGTTGTAACCTCCTAGTGACAATGTGCACATTAATGTAAAGAAATGTAATTTAAATTGGTGCCAAGCTAGAGTCTTTGAGACACTGATACAAACCATGAGCCAATCGAAACACAGGTCCTCATAGAATCTCAAACCAGATCATGCACATATATATGTTCAATTATTCATTATAAAATCCACCTTAATTTAATTGAACAAATATATGTAAAGACCCACCAGTCTAATAATTAGTAACAATGGAACATTTTTTATGTTCAAGGTGTGTTTGGTACGAGGGAAAATGAACAATGTTCATCAAAAGGAACAAAATGACTTTCCTCAGTACTTGTGGGTGAAAATCATGATCATTTCCGTTACGAGTTACAGTAATGTTAACTTTTAATTTCATATTATTTGCTTCACCTAACATTTATATATTACATCTCTAGTACTCAAAATTTTAATTGAAAGACTCTCCATTTCTAGAAAATATTATCAGAAAATATTTTTCATGAAAAATGCTTTGGTCATACCAAATACACCCTCAATTTGGTTGTACTTGTTGTAATCTTCGTATCGAATACAAGGCATTGCTAATCTTTATAGTATGTAGTACTCCCTCCGTCCCATAATAAGTGTCATCTTAGCCAAAAACACGCATATTAAGAAATCAATAATACAATGCGAAGTTTACCAAATTACCCCTATACAATAAAAATTAATTACTTTTACCTTTTGATTAGAGCATGCACAGGAAGTAAAACTTTTAACATTGGGAATCCAACAATACCAAGTTACTACGTGGCTTTTCCAATCATCATTTAGATGTTACTTCCTCCGGATAAAAAAAAGAGTCCACTTAGCCATTTGCACACCCCTTAAGAAAATACTAACTTCTAGACAACAATAGGTATTTGACTAAACTACCCCTAATTAAATAGACATTGGAATTTGATCATATAACACTCAATAGGGGCAAATATGAAAAAATAAGGTTAATTCTTTATTGATTTGCTAAGTGGACTCTTTTTTTATCCAAGAAAAAAAGGCTAAGTGGACTCTTTTTTTGATCTGGAAGGAGTACTTTATTGTCTAAGGGTAGAATTGGAAAAAACTAATCAATTTATGTCTTGGTTTCCTAAGGTGACACTTATTATGGGATAAATTTTTTTAGCTAAGATGATACTTATTATGGGACGGAGGGAGTAGTAATTTATATTTCTATGTAATATAGATCAGCTGTGTACATGTCGAGTTTGGAGATGCAGTTGAATGAAAGAAAAAGGCGTATGTGGACTTAGATGATGGTTGCAACAACAATAGTTTTAATTAATCTACAATGGAGGTTACTTTTTGCAGCATTTTATTGGAGAGATTGCACAATGCATGACGTCGGCTTTTGAGAAAGTTACAGTTTATATCATTTGTCTGTGGACTGATTCCAAGTTCCAACTCAGAGTTATACTAATAGTTTCTCAAAAATAATGCTGCGATAAAGGTAGCAACATAGGTATTGGAGCATATACCCACTTTATACCTATTAGTATATTATACTGTACAACCCAAGTTGTTTAATTTATTTAAGGGGATCTTGACCTACGAGGACTAATTTCAAACTCTTATCACTAATTTACTGATTCATTATTACAAGGGTTCAGATTTAAGGATTAAATAGAAGAGATTGTTAATCACAAAATTTAAAATGACAAACCCCTAGAAATTTATTTGAGAAAATTTTGTAAAATTGTTTAGCTCTTCAGATAGCTAGTGAACGGGCCAAATTAAATTTATTTGGACAAAGAGACATTAGTGTACCCGAATTAAGAATTAAGTTGACTCAGACGAAAATGAAGTAGCATAAAGGCGCGACCCTCAGGTAGTGTGGAGAATTTCTATACTAACATGACGAGAAAATTACAAAAATGAACTGGCGTTTTTATTTATTTATTACGTATTTTGACTATTATAGTCCCTCTGTTTCAATTTATATGAACCTATTACTATTTGGGAAGTCTACGAGGTGATTCTTTAACCACGTTTTCCTTCCACTTTTTTAAAATTATTTGAATTATAAATTATCATAACGTATAATACTTCTTATGTAGTTTCTAAATATATAAATTTTATTTTTACAAACTTAAAAAATCTATGTCAAAATTTATGATCAAAATTATAAAGTTTGACCCTCGTACTCCGAAAAGGTTCACATAAATTGAACGGAGGGAGTAAATGTTATATTAGCAATTAGTTGGCTGTACAATCATGTCTGAAGAATATAGTTGGCATCATTCAGGGGTAAAGAACTCATTAGATCCCCCATTACCTCTGTATAGTTTCTGTGTGTTGCATGTTAATTACTACTTAAATATACTTAATATACTTTCAAATAGGTTGCATATCTTAGCAAATTAACCTGCTTAGATATTAAAGTATATCTTATACTTGCCTTTTCTCTAAATGGATAAAAATACTCCTCTTTACAAAAAAAAAAAAAAAAAAAAAAAAAAAGGGTACCCTTTGCCTCTTTTCAATTCTCGTTGCAGATATCTTCTCCCTCCTGATCATAAACTGCTTTTCTCATCTATTTTGTTAGTTTATTTCAAAGAAAATAATTGTCTTTTTATTGATGAACTGCTGTGGCTTAAATTCACGTAGAATACAACTTTATAATTTATAAGTGTTGTTGATAGCGTTTTCTGTTATCCTTAATGACGGAACTCATGCAGCTAGCACTTTATTCAATTTTATCTAAGTAGAAGTAAATTAAAGACGACAATATATAGTTTGTTTAATTAAAATTATAGGAGTTGTTATGGTAGCTACGCATGCGTTTCTGCTTTTTCATAGAAAGCAAAAAAATGTTTTTGTCATTTTTGTGCTTTACTGCATAACGAATAAACACTAGGTAATATATCCAAAGTTTAACTTTAAGTATGAAAAAGAAAAAAGCAAAAAAATCAATTTTCTAGTCAGTCAAGCTGTAGTATGAACTAAAGATTTTGGGAAGTAGAGGGTTTTATTAAGATATTCACAACCAACAACTTGGAGGAATAATTTATCTTTATCCAAGTGAAGATAACAAGGACCAGAAATAAATTTGGTGAATCATTTTCATAAAAAATAAAAATTATGAAGTGGAAGCGAGTGCCAGCTACATATGACCCTTCGAACTAAACAGAGATGCTGTCTAAGCACTCCAGTTGTGCACCATTTCATATTATTAATTTTCAATGAGGGCAAAGATGTAAATATACCCTTTAACTTTACGATTTAGAGCAGATATATCCCTCGTTACAAAAGTGATGTGTATATTTACACAATTTTGTAATGGGAGGGGTATATTTGCACCATTCTGTAACAATGGGGTATATATACATTACTTCTGTAATGAGGATATATCTGCACTAAATTGCAGAATTAAGGGGTATATTTGCACCTTTGCCCTTTCAATAATGTGAACTCTTCTAGAAGATTGGATAGCTCTTAGTCTTTCAGTCTACTCAAAAGTATACAACAACAACAATATACAGTAAAAACTTATCCACATCGGATGTTTACACCAAATCAATTGATTGATGTATGACATGCGTTTGAATATATACATCTATCACTTAATCATGATTAATTAATGTATATAATCACTTTATTAAACCACTTAACCACGATAAGTTACATTATTTTAGTAGAGTGTACGCAATCTCACAGAGTGGATCTAGTCAGGATAGAAGGTACGCAATCTATTCAAGAATGTATTTTAACATATTGTGACATATAAAGACCATTTGAATTAGTTACGTGTTTGGGTAGAAGAGCGTTGTAATTGTTAATACATAGTTATTGTGTTTGGTAAAAATATATTGATAAGCACTTTTTCAGTTAAAGTGACTGAAATATCTTTTAGGGAAAAGGGTCAAAAATGCCCCTTTATTTTGGGAAAAGGGCTAAAAATACCCTTTCATTACAAATTTGGGCCAAAAATACCCCTCCCGTCATTAAAGTCTTCAAATATACCCCTTCCGTCATTAAGTTTTCAAATATACCCTTGTTTTAACGGAAATCCCCAACATAACCCGATTTCATTTTTAAACCCGCTCCATTTAAACCCGACTCAACTACATAAAAACCATATGTGACCAACTTGTTCCTGAATACTACATCTGGAGCCACTACGCACAAGAGCGGGTAACCCATATGGGTTTTTTATTTAGTTGGATCGGGTTTAAATGGAGCGACTTTAAAAATAAAATCGGGTTATTTTGGGGATTTCTGTTAAGACAGGAGTATATTTGAAAACTTTAATGACGGGAGGGGTATTTTTGATCCAAATTTGTAATGGAGGATATTTTTAGTCCTTTTACCAAAGTAGAGGGGTATTTTTGATCCTTTTCCCTATCTTTTAAGCTCTTCATAAATATTCATTGAAAGTTAAAACATATTTTTATAAGAAAAATAATGAATGACGAAATACAATAGAGAACTAATTAGGAGTGACATTTTAGCAAGTTTGACCAGCTTAATTATAAACTTAGTTAAACTTTATCATAGTCTATTTTATATTTTCCTATTTCACTTCTTAAATATTTGTAGAGTAAATAACTAATAACTTTGCAAAACCACGAGCTTAGCATAATATATTAATGCAACTTGTGAGAATCATCAATCAATATCAATATATAATATAAAGTTAGGCATAGACAATCCTATGTAGCACCTCTCTATGGCCTCCATTGACATTTATCTTTTTTCTCCTTTTTTTTTTTGACATTTTTCTTTTATTAAAGACTTAACTATATTCTACCATATTTATTAAGTTTCATTAAATTCTTTAACAACCATATTAATTCATTGTGTATAAGTTATTATATTAATTATTATAATTATTAGTGGAGACTTGACAAGCCACCATCAGCTTTCAAGTACTTCAATCATGCCTTCTCCTTTCTTATTCCTTTTAGTTACTCTTTTTTAATTTTCCACTCTATTTTTTGTGAATTTAATATTTGTTGAATGTGGTATTTATTTGACAAGTGAAATTATTGTGCCTAGAGGTATCTATTAAATTCTCTAAACATTATGGTTATAATGTCCTAAAGGCAGAAGATAAAAAACGTTAGTTCAAAAGATAAAAAACGTTAGTTCTTCTCCTTTCCCTTTCATTAATTCTTATTAATGTGCAGTAATGTGCTAATTAAGATAGGAGATAAAAAGATAATGAACTAATTTAACATATTCATATATGGTTCATTCATTTTAGCTCCACAAATGCTGCATTAGAAAATTCTCTAGTATGAGATCCAGGTATATTTCTTTTTACTTTGTATAGTAACAATTTATCTTGTGAAATTTATGTGTTAGTGAATATTTTATCTCAGTTGAATTTATTTATATGTGCTATCTTGCCTACAAATTCAAATAGACTCACTTTTTAATAGCAAAAGATTTGACAACGTTATTTACGAATATTTTGGTTGAAAACTTTACACTTTTACGTTTCATATTTATTTCTTACTCAGTATTTGCTAAATTTTGGTGTTTTATGTTATGTCATCAACATCAAATAGCCTCGCACACTCGGTGATATTTACTTCAATGTTGGATGCATTTCTTTTAAGGTAAAATTATATACACCCTCTAAATTCATAAACTTTCGTCAACTAAATTCATAAACTTTCGTCAACTCCTATTAATTTTAATTTAATTTCTTTTACAATGCATAGTTTTTTTTATTAGATTTGTTTTAGAAATTGACACGGAACGTTGGAAACTATTTGAAACTTAACGATCAAAAAAATAGAGGCAAAATCTAGAATTGATGATTTGCTTCGCATTTCTTTGTGAAATCGGACATAAGCTGTAGAACAGGACTTTTCTTTGATTGATGTAAATAAGACATTTCTTTGGTTGATGTAAATAAACTTAATTTTTAACTATATATATTTACTATTTTTTATTGATAAAAGGATGAACTTTTGATGAAAGAGGAACTTGAAATTATGTTTTTTAAGTAGGAGGATGATCTTATGGTGTAAAGAAAAAAAGTTGATTAGGAGAAAAATATTGATTTGAAGGAATCTTAAAGATAAACATGTTAGTTTGGAGGAATCTTGAAGTGTGTTTTGTCTTAAAGCTTATTTCAACTTGAAAAACTAAAATGAGTTCTTTTTTGCATTATTTCTACCCAATTGCTCTACTTATTTAGGTTCTTTAATACTATAATTTTCTTTAGCAAACAAAAACTATATATAATTATTTCTTGATTTTATGTTTTAGTTTACATCGGAGGCCAAAAAGATTGTTTTGTTGAAATTTCTACAACAATTAAGATAGTAAAGAAAATGTTTTGTCTGCAAAGAAAAGTTTCTTTTTATTTGTTTCTTATCCTTTTCTTTTTGTTGACAAAGATTGTTTATATGTACATAATTATACGTAAGAAAAGTGGGGAAAGGGAAATGACAGACATAAGAGAATCGAATCCTTACCAATAAGGTGAAAGTTCAGTTAGCCAATAATTAAACCTCTAAGATTTTCGAGATTGAGATCTAGCTAATATTAAGTTATGCTGTTTTTCATCTTCTTATTTTTTTAAAAATCTTTTGCATCGCTTTACTTGATAATTATTTTGGTGACCAATCAAAAAATATTGTGTTCATGAAAAGCTTAATCCGATGGTCTTTCACAAAATATTAAATTGCGACCAATCGTTTTAAAAGATTTATCTTCACTATTATACACCCTAAAACTACCAAACACAACATTCAATATGCGTAATTATAGGGACCAAAAGCTTATAGTAAAACAAAAACTTAAAAAAAAGTAAGTGACTACCGGTACGAAAAGAATAGGCTACGGATTAATGTTAGGAATTTTAAAAAATTGGTTAAATTTAAATATTTCAAGATCCAAAAAAGAAAAATTATTAAATTGATTTATAATTTTTTTTTGTTCTTTAATTTTCGTATTCCTAATAATTTGTTCACTTTTTTTTTTTTTATCATGTTCTGAACTATATTGATTCTTTACATATTCTCAAAGTAAATTTAATAATTAATTGATAATAATATATATACTTCTTTGTATTCTATAATTAGTTCTTATTCACTATTTCTTTATGATCTTCTTTTATATATATTTATTTATGTTGTCACTTGAGAATGTTATCTTTTGGTTACTTATTTTTATATTAGGAAGTTAAGGAAGAAAGAAAAATAAGATTTGATATGTTTTTTAAAAAGAAAATGTGCAATTGATATCGGGAAGTAAGAAATTAAGAAAAAGAATAAAAAGGATAAAACATAAAGATGTTAAAAGGGAAAAGAGAAGGAAAATACAAGACAAAATATACAAAATTAGTTAATAAAAAGCATATATTTTTTCCTATTATACGCATATATTAAATGTACAATGACATAACCATGTTGTTTTAAGATTATTTTTTATAAGAGGGAAAAAAATATTGTTTCCCTTGCATAGATTATACTACAAGTTTTTTTAGAAGACTAAAAACTCCCTTAAGTAACGAAAAATCATAGAAAACTATATAAACTAAGTGTTAATAATACAATTGGTTTAAACTTGAAATATTTAAAAAAAATAATAGAAAATTTAATATTCGAAAGTCTAATCCGTGCGAAGCGCGGTAGATTTCACTAGTCTGTAATAAATTATGTGCTTGTTATCTAATTAAGTTGCTGGAGCAAATCCTGCGGTCTCCAGTGGGTGCTTCGAATTCTAACTTCTAAGATTGTATTTCACTAGGAGCCTGTTTGGATGGGCTTAAAAAAAGCAATTTATAAAGTAAAATAAAATTTAAATCGACCAATTATTTTTTTTTGGATTTATTTTAAGACAAAATACTTTAAACTGGTCAAACACTATAAAATTTGTTTTGTAGAATTATAAGTCAATCCAAACGGGCTCTAGGATGTAACATATATTCACTGGATGGTGCAGAAAGTTTAGCAGGAAATTTGCATTATTTTTCAGTAATTAATTTCACTTTTTATGAACATGTATCTTTAATGTTTTTGTTAAATAACAAGATTCGGTAGAAATATTTCAATATTAGCTGTATACAAAAAATAAACTCATTCGAATAAACTCTTTTTTCAAGAATCTAGGATGGTGCGAATCTAGGCTGGCAATGTGACTTTCGAAGCTACTTCCCATTTGTTGTCAGCATCATCAATGATTCACTGAGTCAAGTTGATTTAGCGGAAACATGAAAATGATACTCGTACTATTAATATCAACGACACAATGACTGATACTCCTTCCGTTCCATAATAAGTGACTTTTTAGGCTTATGTATATCTCTTAAAAAAGTACTTACTCCTAAAAAATTAAAAGTGTTTTTACTAACTTATCCCTAATTAAATTCCTAGAAAAAGAAAAGCTTAATGATTCTTGATTATGTAAATAAAAATCATTTTGAAAGAAGAAGATCAATTTATGCTTAAAATCATAAAACACCACTTATTTTGAAACAAAATAAAAAATCTAAAAGTTTATGAAATGAAGGGAGTAATAGATAAGAATTTATCCATCTAGATTGTAGGGTGTTTACCCTGATATTAGTACCTCCACAATTATAAAATCAGAGAAATGTTTATAACGGTCATTATACGCAAACTTTTACCTAATCACTAGGCCAGAAAATGTTTTTTCACAAACTAATTCATAAAGTTTTCGACTTCGACCTAAATTATCTTTTCAAACCATAATAAATCTGCAAATTATCGGACTTAGATAACAAGTACATAAAAAGATAAACATTAAATAAATTACTATCAGAATAGGAAGTACTAATAATAATTGGACTTAACAGTGGTTGAAACAAAAGAATTTTGAGGCCAATTGGCTCAAATGACTGGGCCTAGATCGATAAGATCAGAGTCTCTATTTTGACTGGCTTGTAAGTTCACTCCATTCAAAAGCTCTAACCATTTTGAAGTCCAGTCAACAAACAAAACATTATCACTTCTGTGAAACATTTTCCGATCCAAATTTATCAACTATTACTTGCATCACAAGTGGAAATATTAATTACCAACAAATGTCTTGATGGGCAGTAAGTATCCATTCATTTTTAACTAGTAATTTTAAATTCTAAGAATAAAATTATCTTTATTAAGGAGCATTTTACCTCCAAAATGTGATTTTTTAAATAAATTTAAAAGAGTTAAAGACCCAAAACGAGCACTAAATATCGAGTGTGAAATAAAATAAGTAGAAATATTAATTAGGCCCTTGCCTTAACCCACCAATGTCGACACCCCAAGAAAAACGTGGGTTTGAAGGGGGGGTTGTTCTTTTCTTGTGCTATAAATACCACATCACTCTGCTTACTGCTTCACAACCATAGTGAAAGCCAGCTCAGATTTCAGAGTTCTCAGATTTCTCCTTCATACCCCATTTCATTTTCTTTTGTAAAAGAATGGCATTCCAAAAGACATTTGCAGCTTTGCTCATTGCATCAATTGCGCTTGTCCATTTCACTCATGCCCTTCAAGAGGTGAAGCCACCAGCACCAAGCCCTCAACTTCCAAAGCCACTAGGTACTGTAATATTATCATAAATAATTTTTCCATGACAAGAAGTGCTACTCCATCCGTCCTAATTTGTGTGAGGAAAGTTTTAAGTTAAATTATTTTTAGATATAGAAATGTATCTTTTTTTTTTGACAAATTAAAAAGAAAAATGTATCACATAAATTGAGACAGAGAAAGTATTGCTTTCTATATATAATTGATCACATTCGGTCTTAAGGACTAACTTTAAATTTTGAATTGGCCTCTTTTACAGATTGTGGTGGAGCTTGTAAATATAGGTGCAGCGAAACGAAACGTCCAAATCTGTGCAACAGAGCATGTGGAAGTTGCTGCCGTACCTGCCACTGCGTGCCACCAGGCACTTCTGGCAATTATGAAGCATGCCCTTGCTATTTCAACCTTACCACTCACAACAACACCCGCAAATGTCCTTAAAATTGATCGCCTTATGTTTTTCAAAATTTGTTGTTCCATAAATTAAATGTACCTGTTATGGAATTTGTTGTGTACCGATAAGTATGCCAGCTGTTGATTTTACTAGTATTCAATTTCTTCTATGTACGATTGAAGGTTCAGAGTTTTAAATGCAATATTAATGGATATTATTAATTTGATTGATGCTATTGACTCTGGTCGTCCCTTTTCCCGTACACAAAAAAGTGGGTCATTCTTTGGAGATGTTGTTAATTTGTTATGGATACTACTGTGTATGGAATGGTTCCAAGTTCCAAATCAGAGAGATATTTCTCAATACTCAGTAATAGTAGCTGACACAACCATTGGAGCAATCGATAACATAACTATTTTACATGATCAATATATTATGCATTATACTATATAGCCCATTTGTCTGGTAAACAATCTCGACCAACGAGAACCAAATGTTGATTGACATACATTTATGTCTTTTTCTTGTTTGTGTAGAAAGCGAAAAATAAATAGTCATCGAAAACTTTATTATAAAACAAAGCTGTTCTAGATGTACTAGTACAATTTGTGAGTATATAGCTTTACTTACCATTTTCCTTTCAGGCTCTACCAATTCACGTTCTTTCAGAAAAGTAGTTTTAGTACTCACTTCTAAATGACCTGATGTGAAGTATATTTGTACATTATTATCAGTACATAATAATTGAACCCAAAAGTGCGCTTCCTCCCTTCCCATTTACATGTCCGCATTGCATTTTGGACTTCCTTTTATAAAACATTAATTAATTTACTTTTATTGATCGCACTTTGAAGATTTAAAATTAAGTACTAGTACTCCAATTAGTTTGAGAAAAATTTAATAATATTGGTGAAGTTAGGAAAAAATAATTAATTCTCTCTTAATTTGCTAAAATGAACAAGTAAAAGAAAAAAATTATTTTGAAGATACTAAACAGGTAAAAGCAAGGAAACTGAGTAATGTACAGCCAACCAAAAGCTTCACAAAATAATACTATGCTTTTTGATCCTATAAAGATGACAGGGAATAGCGATTAGTAAAGTTTATGACGTCCATTTCCTCAAGAATTTGAAATGAAGTAAAGTTGACAAGTGCCAACCATATATGTCCCTTGCTGTACAAGCATTGAAGCAAAGTACATTTGGACATATTATGAATGCTCTTTTCTTCTTCTTTGTTTAATTTTTATCTTTTATGTTTGGATAAACATAGTATTGTTTAATTTAGTGTAGCTTCGGTTCATAACTTAAAAAACTCCGGTCTTTGTGACCAGGGGCGGAGCTAGAAGCCGGGATACTGGATCGTCTAACTCACTAGCTTTTGCTCAAATAATATATTCGTATTAAAATTCATTAAATATGGACAAATATTAAATATAGAATTCAGTTATTATCATTTGAATTCATTGTTTAAAATTCCAGAATTCATAGAGTTGAAATCCTGATTCCGCCTCTACTTGTAACTTCACTCACATTCATATTAATAATCTGAATAAACTGACTTTTTGGCCTTGTTCCTTATATTTATATAGTGGCTAAATCCTATATCATATCCTAGTCGAAATTGTAAAGAATCTAATTAATATCATTTGAAGTCATGTGTTATTTTTCGCACTTTGAGAGCCCATAAGTGTGTGTGTGTTTTTTTTTTTTTAATAAAAGAACAAAAAGTCAAAACTAGTGCTGGAACATCAGAGTTTGAGAATTATTTTGAATCTCTTTGGGAGACAATTATGGATGGATTGTAGTAAAGGAATAAATAAACTACTAGTTGAAGGAAAGAAGCTTGATAAGTCAAAATGATTAGCTTCATAGTAATGTGAGTTAGGTGAGAGAAGGCATCCAAGTTGGGCTCACTCCAATCAATGCATATCGCATTGAACCTACTTGCTTGCTTTGTGCAAGTACAGATCAAAAGCCTACTCACCCACAGCTGGCTGGCTGCTTTGTAACGGCGGTACTTTTCTTTAACGGGTTTAATATATACCGTCAGATCTCTTTATAACAGCATCCGTATATAATCTTTATATAATAGTCAAGATTTTTTTAAACTAATTTTTTATATTATATTTTACTTCTTTATAACAATATTTTACTTATAATAGCAACAATCAACTTTATAACAGTATACTTTTTATTAAATAACCCCCATATAACGACAATCTTTTTTTTTTTGGTAACATAATAATTAACCATCTTTATAAAAACAGAATAACTATGATTATCAATAATAAGTGTAGAGATTTAACTAAATATTTGATCTTTTAATAAACTATTTATGGCAAAGAATATCATATGAAAAAATATAATTCCATCATTAAAAGATTTTTCTAATGTGATTAAGCTTAGAATTTTGCAATTTAAAAAGAAAAATTAAATTTTATGCATTTTTTTTTGCCTATAACAGCTAAATATTATTTAAATGTCAATGTTATTATAGGTGTATAACAACCAAAAAATTCAGGACCCAACGATGTTATTATAGAGATATTTGACTGTACAAGTAAAGAATTTTTATATTATTAATATAATTTAAAATAATCGTTAATGCTCCATTTCATATTATTATATCAAATTTATTATGAAATGCTACATGTTTTTACAAGTTAATTTAGTTTGATAATATAAACAACGTTTGAGGTGCACAAAACTTAGCTGTGATCCCACCAAAGCTACTCAAAACCAAGAGAAACTATGAAAGTGGGGAATATCAACTAGCTCGTCGTAATTCAGACTCCATGTACATGCATGAACCAACTGGAAACTTTAATTGACAGCTGTAACTCCACTGCCCCACAAAGTGACCATAAGAAATCAGTCGGCTCCAGATTCTACGAGTCAAAGCGAGTTTAGTTAAAGTGCAACCTATGACTAATCCAAGGTCCTTCTATTTGGATGAATCAGCATTAATTGGATCCAATGTGTGTTGTGTGTTGTGTGTTGTGTGTTGTGTGTAAAAACATAAGTCCTCTACGGTAAGACTAGTACATCTAGTGACAATTAGGTCAGAATTTCTTATTATTTTTAATATTTTAGTTAGACAATTGATTAGTTTATAATTGAGTACTTTAATGTAGACGCTCAAACAGTGGATGAAAAATCATCTTGGTGGTCACTGTCTTTACACACACTCCAAAACTTTGATGGATCATTCTGTGTCCAATCTATAGGCCCTTTAGTAATTTCTAGCATTTTTTCACTGTGAAAATGCAATAAAATCCTATCTGCCGGATTATTTTATCACACTCTCTATATGAGATAGTAATCTCACTCCCACCATTTTAGTACAAATGGTGGGATAAAATAGTTTCGAAATTTGCTAATATCTCAAATCAAACATGGAATAAAATTAATCCCAAATTTTATCCTTGGATTATTATCCTTATCCTACATAACAAACGATCCAATATGATATGCTGATAAATGGAAATGAATGTTACGATCATTTCCTCAATGAAATTCAAGGCACGTCTCAAAAGGTAAAGAATGTCATATAAATTTTCAGAAATAATCACTTTCCCAAATAACAGTGCAATTACTTGGATAGTATAACCAAGCCATGCAAATTTTTTTGTGCGGATTACCCTTCAAAGGCACTGGTCTTTAATTTTTGTCCCTCAAATTGTTGGTCTATAATTTTTGTCCTTCACCTAATACCATGAGGTTTGAAGTTTAAAAACTGGCTCAGTTAAAAAAAAAAAAAAACGCAAGGCAGAGTTTTGTAAAATTTCAACTGAGTAAAAAAAAAATTGTCTTAAGGTATAGTTTGCCTTATGCCTGAATGCAAAACTCTGCCTTAAGTAGAGTTTGCAATCAAACTCTGTCTAATCAGGTAGAGTTTGGCTGCAAACTCTACTTAAGGCAGAGTTTGAAACTTTGCTTGAAGGTAGTAAAACTCCGCCTTGCGATTTTTTTTTTTTTTTTTAAATTTTTGACTGAGCTGGAGTTCGAACCTACAACCTCGGGTGTTAGGCGAAGGGCAAAACTTAAAGACCACCAATTTGAAGACCAAAAATTAAAGGCCAGCCCAAATGAAGGACAATCCGTGCAAAAAAAAAAAAAGATCATTTTTTTGCCCGGATTGCCCTTCTTTTGGGGTGGTCTTTAAATTTTGCCCCTCATATTTGTGGTCTTTAAATTATGCCCCTCATATTGCTGGTCTTTAATTTTTGCCCTTTGTATTGCAACTCTGAGCGCTCACGCAGAAATCATGAGGTTCTGAGTTCGAACCCCTGCTCAAGCATAAATTAAAAAAAAATTGCAAGGCAAGGTTTGGGTCGCGTGTATGTCGGACCCGGCATACTCTTGTTAAGGAATTACCAAAATTATGCCGGACCTGGCATACTCATGCCTTATGAGCGTACTTGGCATAAGTATGTCGGGTCCAACATAACTTTGTAATTCTAACAAGTTTACGTGGGGGCATACTTTTAATGGGCAAACTTTTATGCGGATCCGCATAAACTTGTGAAGGAATTACCAAAGTTATGCGGACCGGCATACTTATGCTAAGTCCGCCCATAAGGCATAAGTATGCGGTCGGGTCCGTATAACTTTGTAATTCCTTCACAAGTGTGTATCTTAGGTGGGGGCATAGCAAAATTTAAACTCGTCTTGCGATTTTTTTAAAATTTTTCGTGTGTGGGGGTTTGAACCTGGAACTCATGGGTTCTAGCCAAAGGGCAAAATTTAAAGATTTCAAATATGAGGGTCAAAATTTAAAGATCACCCCGGTTTTTTTTTTTTTTTTGTTGGCTTATAAGCTGTTTTTTTTAAGCCCATCCAAACAGGCTCTAAAGCATTTTTTTGGTCTTTCTAGAGGAGCTCTAGGATAAGTTTATGCCGTCAACTATACACAGTATATTATTGAGATATCTCACCTTATCCTAAATACCTTAATGATTCACGAACTGTCCATCTGCTATGGACTTTCAGTATGATGTTTTAACTTCCAAGTATTTCGAGGCCTTAATTACCTACAGACTTCACACTTTTTTATTTTTTATAACTTTGTTTGGTATTACTCTCCGTTCATTACGCGATATGCTATTTTTTTAGTCCTCTTAAAAAGATTTGTCACATTTATATATTACTAAAAAAATAGTTTATTTTTATCATCGAATCCTTATTTTACCTTTAGTGACATGACTTGCACTACAAGAAAGTATAGAAATGACAATAAAAATTTAATATTTGACAATAACTTAATTTTATTGTTAGTAAAGAACTTTTAATGGGCAAACTTTTATGCCGGACCCGGCATAAACTTGTAAAGGAATTACCAAAATTATGCCGGACTCGGCATACTTATGCCAAGTCTGCCCATAAGGCATACGTATCGGTCCAAGCATAATTTTGGTAATTGATTCACCAAGCATGCGGTGGGGGCATAGCGAAATTTAAACTCGCCTTGCGAATTTTTTTAAAATTTTTTAACGTGTGGGGTTCGAACCTGAACCCATAAATTTTAAATTTGCCAAGAAAAATTTAAAGATTTTAAATATGAGGGGCAAAATTTAAAGACCACCCCAAAAGAAGCATAATTGCCCAAAAAAGATAAAACAGGGGCTAATCACTTGGACCAATGAGAACTTTGAAACCGGGCTGATCCCCTAGACCTAGTCCAGATATAGAACGAATGGGGCTCAATTAAACAGACAATAGAAGCCGAAATCCCTGTTTCAAATCCTAACGGCTAGTTAGCTAACACGCTGCATACACAGAACGCTCTATAACGGTCACTTTATGTTTGCCCCTCCTGAAAACCCTATTTCACTATTATAAATTCTTCCTTTCTTTGAACAAATTTCATCTCATGTGTATTACGTACTCTTTCTGTGAGTTTCTTCTCTCTACATTTAACAAGGAAATCCTAATAATCCAACAATCAAACTTACTGCAATTTTCTTGAATGGAGACTCCATCATCAACAAGAAGAGTGACTAGATCACAAGCCTTGGCTCTTGCCAACAGTGCAAATAAGATCCCTGTCTCAACAACAAGTAAGGTTTTCTATTACCCTTTCATTTCTCAAAATTTATTTGATTTAATTTCTCCTTCAACCAACATTCATTTTTCTGTTTCTCTTTTCTTGTTCAGAGAAAAATGAAGAATCTGGAAAGAAAACAGTGGCAAAATCAAGACAAAGAACTGGGAAACAATCAGCTTTAATCGATATAACGAATGATTCCCCTATTGTTGGTCTTGCTATGGGTAATTTGGAAACCCCATCATCAGAAATGTCCAAGAAAAGGACTAATATTCAAGGCAAACACTTGAATACTCCTGGATCTGGTGAGGCATTATTGAGAGGCCAAGTTAAGACTTTGTTGCAAAAAGTTGAAGAAGAAGCCGTGCTCTCAAAAATTTCACTTGAAAATAGGCCTGTCCTTCATCTCAAAGGCATTGTTAATTCTCCTATGGGTCTTCTTGCCCCAACTCCTGCAAATACACCTATGATGGATCTGTCTGTTAATGAGTTGCCTGTTGTCACTGCATCCCCTGTTGAAGACAAGTTTGTCATTTCTCAGGTATTAATTCCATCCCCCTTAATTTTTTTCAAGAAAAGATTGATTCTTGATTTAATTTGGTTTTCATTTGATTATAGATGTTAAAGATATCTTGCTCCATTTTGTCAAGAAAGATTCTTTCTTTACTACTTTGGTTTTTCTTGTTTGATTATAGAAATTGATTCTTGCTTTGTGTTACAGATAATCAATGAGATGTTTGAAGGGGAAAAGCAGGGGAATCTTGAATCTGATAAGAGTTACGTTACAAGATCTCTGCTTATGGATTTTTATGATAAGTCAGAAGGGTCAGAATCATCATCAGTGTGTTCCTCAGTGCTGACATGCCAAGGAGCAGAGGTTGAAAGTAAAGAGAAGACACCTTCAGATGATGATAACGCGTCTATGTGGTCAATTCAAGTGAATGCTAGTACTAAAGATGACGAAGAAGACGAGGAAGAAGAAGTACTTGATGATGAAGACGAAGAATATGATGACAACTATGATGAAATTGAAGAAGATGGAGGAGATGCTGTTGATGAACTTTGTGAAGCAATTAGCAAGATTGATGTGAATGAAGGACAGAAAAAAGTGATGGCGAAATTTGAGGGAAAGCATACGCGTTTTGTGTACAACAGTGATGATGAGTTAGAAAGAGCTGAAGAGAGCAGTGTTGAGACTGAATCATCACCAGGTGTTTTGCACTTGAAGGGATTGCCAACTCCAAAAGGGAAGCATCTTCGCTTCCCCGAAGAAACTGAAGAACACACTGACTGATGAAATTTTAGCTTTGTATTTTGCTGTTTTGGTTATTGACAGACACCTACCTGCTCTGTGGTGTTATACTACTCATGAATATTTTGTTCTTTTAGTTCTCTATCGTGTTGCTGCTATGCTGTACTATTCTTTTGGTTCATATCTGATTTGGACCATTGAAAGTTAGCTGTCAAATTGAAGTAATTCAAAATCATCTCTTTCCAAAGTCACTGATTCTCTATTGCTGTTGCGCTATATTGTGAGCATTTCTTTTGGTTTATATCTGATTTTGGACCATTGAAAGTTAGCTGTCGAAGTTTACTTTTCAAAATCATCTCATTCCAATTCTCTACACTCCATTCACTGGATCGTGGTTGTCTCCACATTTATTAGCACAATTCTATATGATATTATTTGATTATTTTTTGAGTTTTTGGCATACGGCAAAAGTAGAATTGGCGGCATTACTGTCATTTGTTATGTATTCTGCTTAGCTGCACAGAGTTTTTTTTACCTCAAATAAAATTAAAAAACATGCAAGTACAGTAATTTCTTTGGCTAGATCAGTAATGTTGGACAGTAAGAAGCTGCTATATATATAACTTATCTCAAAGGATCAACTGAAGAAAGAAAAAGTTGGACGATAAAATCACAAATGCCTCATTATAACTAGTACCACCACCACAACATTCTGCATCTGCATTGTGTCAAATATGCAAGTATATTTGGACAACAGTATTTGAGTTGACGTTGAAGTTAGAACAAAGTGTGTGGAAGTTAAACCCAGTATCAATCAATTTGAGTTAACAATTATCAATCAATTAACTTATTTATATATATATAAAACAGTGAAATCCGGAATCTATGAAGGACCACCACAAGCAAAGAGCCCCTAGTGACGCTGAGGTGCAGGTTAGATACCCTGGTAGTCCAGCCGTACAGGATGAGTGTTCAATTGTTCGCCCTTGGTCTACGTGAATCAGAGGCCAGCTAACGCGTGAAACACTCCGCCCGGAGAGTACGATCGCAAGATTGAAACTAAAAGGAATTGACGGGGATTTGCACAAGCGATGGAGCATAGGTGGTTTAATTTGATACAATGCGCAAAACCTTACCATCCCTTGATAGTATTCTATAAGTTCTTAGGTTCGATATAAGTAGTATAATCACTACCTGTAATGCAAGCCCCATAGACACCTTACTACTTTCTAAGCTTTCTCGCTTGTCTTGTAATCTAGTAATTGATAGGAGAACTGCCTTTATGGATAGAGTATCTTTGGAAAGGTATCTTTCCCTTCTTTCACTAGGCCCTTTCACTCATCTAGTAATTGATAGGAGAACTGCCTTTATGGATAGAATATCTTTGGAAAGGCATCTTTCCCTTCTTTCACTAGGCCCTTTCACTCTTGAACTACTTGAACAAGGAGGGGCAGGGATATATATATAACGAGAGAATCAAGATCAAATCTGACATATTTTCAGTTTCAATTCATAATGAAATTAAACTATGCACTTCCTTTATTGTTTTCCTTAATTTTTGAAGCACAACGTGCTGGGTCTTTATGTCACCGAAAAATTAAGGACTACCACGAAATAGGGGCAGTTGCGCGAATGACCCATTTACAGACTCTTTCAGCTTTGTACAACCGACAATTCTCATTCTACATTCAATCGTGACCTTCCCAATTACTGAGCGCCGGCACTCCTGACAGATTGTCTTGCGCTACTTTAAGCTAGAACGATCACAGAAATATCATCAAAAGAACATTCAAAACCTGCTAATACTACAGCGCTGATCAAACGTCGTCGAAAGTAGCTACAAAAAAAAAGCTACACACATTCGGCTGCACTGAATAAACTAATTCCACTATTGCTGACTAAGGGACATTGCCTCTATAAGCGCCTGGAAAGAACCGGCAGCAAAAGGGATAATTTATATACACGAGCAATTAGCAATAATATTTACAGTACTATCTAGCTTGCATCACCTAAAGGTAAATACAAGGAGACTATACAGTCACTAATAATGTTAGATTACTACTAGACACCCAAAACTTGGCTTACGACTAGAAAAACTAAATTAGAAAAAGATAAATCAGAACCAAGGATGCCATGTCGGATCCATCATGCACAAGTTCCTTGGAGTAAGGGCAGCTTCAACTAACTCCGCTACACCCCTCTGCACAGATTGTGGGGGATCCATGCCATTCTCCTCCTATACAAGTAGAAAGAAGCCAAACACCACAACGTCAAAATGCAGGCATTTAGATATTAACTGAAGCTAAACTTATCTAAGCCTATGATTTCAGTTAACACACAGATATGCGGGGACATAATTAAAGAAAAGAAGTGGATGGATACCTCTTCTGAGATGTACTGTGGGGCTATTCCATTGATCCGCCCAATGACATTCTCAACATTTGTAGCGACTTTTTGTTTGAAGTCCACAGGGTTCAGACTACCTGCCCCTACAACAGGGGCCAGAGGCATCCCAAGAGGTCGTCTCCAAGACCAAGATAACAACTCATCTCGGAAAAACATAGCCAGATGATACCATAAGTGCTGGCTTTGCTGCATATGGGAATTTAAGTAAAGTTATCAGCATTGAGGAATTAAAGAAAGTGGAAAATATGATGTGTGCAGAAATAAATCTTACTTTAGGAGAGACCACAGCCTGGGCAGCCGCGCACATGGCAGAAACAACTAAGCCTTCCACTCCAAAATGAGAAAAAAACGCTTGCAAATTTCTAGTCAAGCGGAAGGGCACCGGTTCATTAAACTCAATCATTCCATTTGCATCATAAGCAGGGTGGAAATCAGTCTGGAAAATTTTTCCAGTGTTTTTAGCAAATAATATCTTGTTTGGGGACCTTCCACCAATTTGGAGCATGAATGACATAAAACTAGAAAGAGCCAACTGGATAGCAAATTGCTTTTTGAAAGCCCACATGTGATTGCCACTCGAGAGTGTTTTGTACATATACTGTGAGAAAATGCTCTCTGTGACGAAACTTTTTGTAATCTCATTATATGCTTGAAGACGGAGATCAACAACAGCATCTGGCGAAATCTGGCCAGATATTGCTTGGTTGAGTTGCTCCTTGAAAAATGTGATTGGTAAGTCCGCTTCTCGGTCATTTCTCGCACAATGGTTCTCATAAACCTCAAGGAAAGTGCTGTACATCAGATCGTCCTCTACCATGCGAACCTATTTCATGAATTCATATGGAGTTATTCCAAAGAAAAAAGCTCAGTGCTGGAAAGTTGTGAGAATCAAACATCTACAACTAGATATCAAAGCAGTTTCAGTGAAGAATGCAATTTATATCACTACATCAATTATACTACAACTCAATAAAAAATGACTGCCTTATTTCAGGCTAATAGAGCAAAAAAGGGAAAACATAACACTAATTTATGAGGTGAAGAGGATTAGTAATTACCTGTGACCACACGGGTATAATAATAGGGGTGTGAATGCAGATGTTCCGCCGTCGCGATTCCTTGTGCTTGTCAAACATCCGATTCATCACACGGAAAAGCTGCAGGATCCGCTCATCACTTCTGGCATTTGGTGTTAAAGATGTCTGAACAATAAAATGGCGCTGAGAGCCATCCGATCCAATCAGCGTCAAACGGCGGAAGCTGCTACCATGCCTCCGCACTATTGGAATATCAGCTGCCACCCTGTCTAACTTCACAGTATGATCTGGCGCAACTTCCTGAAGGAAAGGCCATAGATCAGGGAAAAGCACTATGATATCTGCTAAAGCAAGAAACAGAATAACAAGGGAAACCAAGAAACAAGTCCCATTGATTATCACGACAAGACTATTTTGTCATTCTATAACTAACTAAATCCTTGTGAATACATTTAGCATCTGGAAATTCATGTCCCAGTTCGGCCACGGGCTTTTATTGCATCACTTTTGTCCTTACACTCTACTTACATTTGAAACAGAATAGACTAAGATACTTGCCTGATCAGTGAAATATTGTCCTGGAACTTCCACATCAACAACATGAAAATCTCTCAACACCCTACTTTCATCTTCCAACTTAAGCACAGCTGGAAACCGGTCCTCCACATTGCTTTGCAGGACATTTTTCCAGTGCTTCAGTCTTTCAGTAAGATCCGAAAGAGTGGCCGGAAATGTTGCAGCACTGTCAGGATCGAGATCACGTTCAAAATCTTGCTTGTATTCTCTTACAAAATCGACATGTTTGTTCACTGCATCTGCTGAGAAACATGCTCTACACACACCAGAAAGCTCCTTCTTCAGAGACTGAGGAACTTCAGCTGTAGTTGCAGTTGGGTACTTGTAGCAACGGTGAAGTAAAGCATTAACAACTGCCAACAATCTCTCCTCTGGCAAAGTGACAAATCTGGATCCAATCTCGGTGAGCAAGATCTGATATATTTTATCAGAAGACGAATTAGCAACTCTACTTATGCATAGCTGAAAAATTAGATTTACAATGTAGGTTATCCTTTTCAATAAATCAACAAAAGGTTTATTACTACCCAAGTTGGTATTGTCTGTATGTAATAAAAAGTATTTATTAAGCCTCCCAAGAATCAAACCAATCATCCATATAAGTTTGGTATTTTCTGTTTTCACTAAAAGTACAATACAGACAAAAGATAAATCTTAACTCTGAGCCCCTACAAATGCTTCTTTTTTTAATTTTCCTTCTCTCCATATAATCCAAAATACTCCTTCATAACCTTTACAAAAAGAGAACCCAGAATTTGTTTCTCTTTCATATGGTATCAACAGAAAGGCGCACAAGATAAAAGGTTCTGAAAAAAAATGTAACATCCAATCCTTTTCCGTATCTGATAATGGATATAACATCCAATCCTTGCTACAGTATTAAAGTTTCAGAACCATATAAAGTGAAAAATGGAAGTGTCTCATCTAACCAGACATTTATTTGTGAAAAAATAAACATTACCAGTCACCCACCTCAAGTTCACTGGCCAGATTAGCGTGTTTGCTGCGTAAAGTTTCCATTATATCTTTGGCTGCATCAAAAGCACTGGCAGCAGATGCAACTAGACTCAGAGCACTATTACGACGTAATGCAGCTTGACCACCATCACTGCCTGATGAACTCTGGTGCAAGGACTGGTCATTCCCAGAGGGCATACTACTGTCTGGCCTTTCAGGTTCCTGAATTTGAGAACTACTACCATCATGTGACCCAACACCTCCTCCAGACTGAGCTCCCTGGGGAATATGATTGTCAGCAGCTGATGATCCCCCACTCTGGCCAGCCATTCTAGTATTCCCGTCCCCAAGGCCCATAGGTCCAGCTGCATTGGCACCAGAAGCATTTTGCTGCATCCTTTGCTGTGCCATTGCCATTCTACCATATTCAGACTTATTTGCGACATCACGGCGCTCAAGCAAATATGTTCGCAACCAGTAATACAATGCCTACAATTACATGCAAGATGGGATCAGATCTAGAGGTCACTAAGCATATCAAATGCCCAAAACACCAACAAACACAACATTACCTGTGGATAAACAGTAGCAACTTTCAATAGCACAAGCTTGCAATGTGGAGCTTCTGTCCTCTGCAAGGAAAGTAATAACTGCGGAATCCAAGAAAGCCAAACCCAGTGGGGTATCTGCTCCAGGTACTTATCAAATGCCCTCCCTACGGGTTCATTTGGAGTATCAAAACTGAGAAGATATAAAACCCGTGCGAGGTGGCTTCTTGAATTAGGAATACCAAATTTGATGCCTTGCAAGAAGCAGCTAACAGCATACTCTAACCAAATCTCTTCGTGTGTTTCCTTGTAAGCCTGTCATAGGCCAAAATTTTATAGCATCTTAAAGAAAAAAAAAATATTAACCAAAGAAACGAACCTGCAATAAGCAAATACATACCATATCACAATAGTTTCCCCAACTAACCCACCCCTTCGGCAGATTCTTGAAAAGGCTGATAGCATTTGAATAAGCAAGATTAGCCCCTTCGCAATCATTAAGCTTCAGCAGAAAGTCTCCCTTGAGGCGAAAGATTTCAGCTTTGTGCTTAACAGAAAAGTACTCCAGATTAGTACTGTTTATCAAATTAAGGCCACTAGTCAGCTCTCCCTTCATTTCTAAATAAGCCTTTGCTTGTTCTCTTATTTTCACAAAAGCTTCCTGCAAACACAAGAAAGAAAAATACATCAAACCATGCAGCATATCAAACAAATCAAATTTGCTTCATTTTTCCTTTTTGGGTTTTCAGTTTTTTCTTTGGGCATAAGCATTTAGAATTGTAGGAAAAGAACCAAAGTAGACAAAATGGAGAGTACGTAGTACCTGAACTTCCATGGTCGAATGTCCATACATTTTCTCCAATACAGACACACACACCTCATAAAGTCCCTGCTTACGAGCAATATGAGCAAGCTTATTGACATTCCAAGCCTTGTCACGATATCCAAGGTGATGCAACTGTGAATTTGTACTACCAAAATCCTTAAAAGCATCAATCACGCCATTATACATTTCATTCCTCCATTGAAGCAAATCATACCAAACAGACGAGCTGTCCCATTCATTTGGTATCCTCAGCCTCCATGTCTCAAGGATGTCCTTAAGATCCGCATATAGGCCACCATGAACCCCAACAGCAGAATTTCCAGAAAATTTATTTCCATTGGCAATGTCCACAATTATCCTAGCTGATTCTTGAACTTCAACTAGTTGTTGAAATTGCTGTAGAAGGGGAATTTTGGCATGAATGGACATTTCAGGTAATTGCCACCACTGTTCCAAAGCAAGATCAACACCTTTTCCAACAGTGTTTTCAGCCTCTGCCACGCCATTTGTACTCTTCTCATGAAGGGAAAAATAGGCCTGAATAATACGAAGTTTTGGACTATCCTCCACTTGAGCCTTTAGGATAACATGGTCTTTCAAATATGCCCAATCAGGCTGTTTCCACAGACTATCAAGCAATATCTCATGATTTTCAACCATCTTGCCAAAGTCGGCCAATACATCCCATTGACTAAGTTGGCTAGCACAACATAGCCACTGCTCCTCCCAGAGACACATTTCAGCTTTTGGTACTGTATTGTTATAGGTGCCCTGGGTTGCTTTAACCATGGCTTGGTAGAAGAGACTTTGAGCCCGCTGCCAATAGCCATGCTGAACCAGTGAAAGTCCAGCCCGTGTCTCAGCAGTAATTGACCGTTTCTTCCACAATCCACACCTCATATCTTCTTCATTGAGTAATCGGTAAAGCTCAGCCAGAGACTCCGAGCATTTCGTGTCATTCAAAAAAAGCATAACATGACTTTCCAGCAGGGCTAACGCAATGTACCATGCATTGTAAGTCTTTCCAATGTACTTGATTAGTTCACTAGGCATTCTAGGCTGAGGATGACTGAGCTGAAGTCCTTCCAGAAGAGCTTGCACAACATTTGGGCGATGGGTTGCCTGCTTCTTATGATAGTCCTTTGATAACAGAGTTATCATTGGCTTTGCAAGTGCTACCTGTTCTTCCTTTTGCAAAGTCACCCACACAATAGGAAACACCAGAACCCAGAGGTGATATGCAACGTTTGCATCCGTGTGTGCTAGTTCTCTCAGTGGAATGACAAGATCAGCAACCTTAAACAAAGGTGAAATCTCAATATACAAGAATGACTTAAAAATAAAAAGTGTAATGCAGACATCAGGATGTGTAAAAATTGCTGTAATACAGATCTCACAAGGATGCTAAAATTGACATTCAACTATGCAAGAGGCACAATCACCATATTAGAACAAATGACCAAGTCCGTTAAGTGTATATGACTAAAACATGCATAAACAAATCTAAACAGGAACGCAGCCCAACGATAGGAGACCCGAGTTCCAAATATGCAAGAAGAGTCACAATCACCATATTAGAACAAATGACCAAGTCCGTTAAGTATATGACTAAAACATGCATAAACAAATCTAAAAGGGAACTCTACCCAACAATAGGAGAGCCGAGTTTCAAGCAATAAGGGTAGAAATTATTAAAGCCCAGTTACAAAAGTAAGGAATAACAGGAATTTGACAAAAATGGGTTATCAAAGAAATAAATAAACAATTAACAAGGACCTGAGACAACACACCGACTGTAATTATGATCATGAGTGCTTGCGCCAGAGAGGTATATGGTTCTCTCATGGAACAATCGAGACAAATGTTTGTAATCTAAAAGAAAATGCCATTACCTGGAGCTTGCTCATTTCATTCAGAAACTGTGCATGTTTTGCTACAAAACTATCAAAGGTTAGAGGAGCCTCTTCCGAACCTTCTGGAACATCCAAGACCATTGGTTGTGGCCCTGTAGAATCACCAACAGAACCCGACACTACAAGTGGAGGCACCTTGGCAGAATTTGGAGCCAGGGTTATGGACTTATCCTCAACCAAAATAGCTAAAAGAAGATCAAGCCCTTGCTTCAGCCAAAATACATCACTCAAAGCTTCCCAGTCCTGAATTTGGATGATGTACTGCAATCTTGTGAACAACATTCTCCCAAGGGATTCATGATAAAGAGAAAAAAACTTCATTCTCGTTTCAGGATCTTTTGCCCGTAAACCAAGCAAATATTGCCTCTCTACCTTCTGAAAAACTTCTTGACGCAAAGAAAGAGCATACCTGGAAATCAACAAGGTCGTTCCATCACATGCCATGGTTAAAGCAAGCTGACATCCCTCTCAATTTGAAAAATAAATGAGTAAAAGTAAAAATGAAGATCGCTTACTTGTTTGAATCTGCACAAAGACCATAGAGAAGCTCAAGATACTTTTTGTCCCACTCTTCTGCAACACTGGGCGTGAAGTTCTGTTTATCCACTTGTGAAAGCCTCTGGAGGAAAGAAACAACATCTTTTGGAGAAAGAAAGGTACTTGATGCAATAGCAACTCCAGGTTTTGTCATGTCCTCTTCAATCCATCCCTTTATTACATCTAGTATGCTAAGCAACACAGAAGGGTCAGTACCCTTCTCAGAAAGCAGGGAGTTGAGTATTTGGGTTACAGATCGTTTACAATCTGGGATGGCCATGACCCTTCCGCTAATAAGGCCCAACACAGATTTCAGGTTGGTAATGACAACTCCAACATCAGCACCTTGACGAGAAGAAGTGACAGCAGAATCGGGATCTGATCTCTGACCCTGTAAGTGAGAGCACACCATGATTTTGTTGTCAACAAAATGAACTACTTCAAAAGAATCCCGCCTCACATACAGTTTAGACTTTAGAGAAGAATTGGGCGAGCTCAAACTCAAGAAAAATGTAGAAGATCGACTCTAGCTTATACCAAAAGACACTCAAGAATTACTAAATAAATATATCTCATATGAATCAGCAGAAACTAAATGATAATAAATATAGCATCCTGAAACATTATGCAATACCTGCCGCACATGGGAACCAATGGATGACCCCATATCTCGAGCCAGGCGCTGAAGAAGACGGACCAGATTTGCTGGCTCAATAAAGTTTCTGTGCACCTCGGCCAAGGTTTTGATTACATAAAGCACAAAGCTCACCATGCTACCTGAATTGTCTTCACCAGAAGTCTGAGGAGTTGCAACAGCAGCAAGGTGCTTCTGTATAAGCTCTTCTACCTTTTGATACAACACCTTCACATCTTGTGTTGTATTAGCTGCTTCAGGCGGAAAAGCAACGGAAACCATTTTCAACAGGGAGCACATTGACTTCCCAGCATCTAGCACTTTGTACTTGAAGCACGGTTCTAGAATCTTTAAAAAATGTAATGTTTGAGATATGGTGCACTGATCGGAAGCAGGGTCATAGTAAATGGTTCTGCCTAGGGACATACCTGAGATATCTGGTTGATATTGTTGCGGATGAACAGATGAGGTTGCTTCTCCAGAACCTTGTTCATCACATCTAGACCCTGTGCCAGTGCTGTGGAAGGGTCCTTTGACTGAGAAGGTGGAATACTGCTGAGCAGCTTCTCCAAATAATTAAATTTGACATTAGCATTTGGCCACACCTCCAAAGCTTGTGATAACAGATCCAAAGCTTGTTTGTACATCAAACTTGCTTCCTTATCTTTGGGCTCTATCACCAAGGCTACCTAATGCCAGAGCTCAAACAAGTTAACATCCGAGGACAAAGAAACCTCAAATCATTAAAAAAAAAAAAGCTTCCACTAGAATGGCATTGTAAAATGGAAAAAACAAATTGAAAAAAGAAACACAATATCCTCAACATTATGAAAAGAAAACAAAGCAAGACTTCCACATGCTCAAAATGATTCACCCCAAACCACCACCACACAAAAAACAGAGCTAGTGATTGAATTTGAACATTAAACTGTAGCTTCACACAATAAATTGTATTATATGCTATGTTCTTTCGAGGCAAGTGAATAAAGAAAAGTCCAGACAGAACAGAACTGCATCAAAGACTTGGAAAAGAAGCATCTCAGGAAACTCAGCTTGGAGACCCACACAAGCATTTAACAGAAAAACTAAAGGTTCATGACCTATCTTCTTTTAAGGAAGTGGATACAATATCCAATTCCATGTTCACCAAACAGAAGAAGCAGGCAAAGACAGGATAAAATAGAATGAAGTATGCTCCTGCCTAGAGTTTCACAAACAAATTCAGGAAAATCCATACTCTGATAAGAAAATTAATAATCATTTCCTCCATAGCAGCATTTGGCTTAAACTCTTCATCAGGTTGCCCACCAGATCCCGGAGTTTCAATATTAGGAATTGATGAAGCACCGCCAGGCGACATAACACAAAGGGATTGAAGACCAGGTTCAACCTTCACACGCTTACTAGGGTCTTCTGAGAATGAAGATCCATCTGTTGGATGCTTGGGATCAACACTACCAGCAGAAGCATGACTCAGTCCATCAGCATTTTGACCAGTCCCATCATTAGCAGGTACTATTTTCATTTCGCTTTGTCTTTGCCGTTCCCAGTTCACAACCAACCCAGCAAGTTCAATTGCAAGTCGTCTATTTTCTGCCGTGGTATTATATGGCAATCCAAGGCGACTCAGAGAGTTCACCATCTGAGGTACAAACTGTGCTCTACAACTGTAGAATAGATCTGAATGGCGAACTATGAGCTGGAATATATGGATGAGATTAGGGATGGAATGGCCCTCCTCCACGAGAATCTTTTTGGTGTAACGAATCCAGATAGGCATACGGGAATCACCAAGAGGTAATCTTCTTGGAAGTGCTGGCATAAGTATATCAAGTGCTTGTTTAACCAACATTTTATTCTCCGGCTGGCAAGTCCTAAGGAGAGCGACAAATACCTGCAGCAACTAATTTCCTCTAAGATTAGATTGCACTAAGAATATAGCACACGATATAATTCAGAGATAGAATTTAAGTTGTGTCAACCATCAATAAGAAAACCACGAGTTCTTCCATGATCCTCATAATGAGATAAGTAGAAAAGTAACAGGCATCACAAACTCATGCAAACACAACCTATAGCCTATTCTATAAACACTTACAAGCATTAGTTCAAACATTTTTATCCAATTCGTAAGCATAAAAAATATAATCTTCAACAAAAAAAGCATTTTTTGTAGCCTCACAAACTATTGCACATATGGAAAACCTGTAACCAAAGTTAGCTAAATTACAAACAGCGTTGTACTGGTTGGAGGCAATGGAATAGAAGCAGATATCTCCCAAACAGGACAAAAACATAAGAACTAATGCTTGTTTCATACAGTTTTAGCACAAATGGATTGAACAGAGAAAACACCAAAAAGCTCTCTACACAGATAGTAAGGCTACAACATATGCTTCAGAAGGCTAGCATAGAAACATATCACTGACGAGAGTACACCAAAGCAATGAAATACTATGTGTATTGATATAATGAGGTGATTGAATCTGATATGTATATATAGAAGTCGATATGCACTACAATAAAATTTCAGGTGAGATAAGGGGATTTATCTGGGAGAGATCAAGTGAAATATATAACAAATAGAACTTTACGCCAGTGACGTATTGCCTGCAGATGGCAGCGTGGAACCACCACAAATAGTGGTACCTGAAGTATAATTTTCTCTGGAGCTTGATAAGCCTCCAAGAAATGGCAGACATTAACAAATGCCCACTGTTTACTAGCACTATCTTCACGCTTCAGATGATTCCAACCGAACTTTATAAGTTCCTTCCGATGATGAACAAGGTCTGTCTGCAGATACTTGAGAAGCAGAGTAGCAAGTTGCAGAAGCTCTATCCTCAAAGGCTCATCATAATCAGCAGAGACCTACAAAGATAAATCAGGGAAGAAAATGAAATATGCCCAAAATCAGCACAAGATTAACAGTAAAAGAAAATGAACTCCATACGAACAAAAAGAGATGCAATCATTTACCTCTTCTGGAGGATCAAGAAGCTTGTCAACAATAGTTTTAATTATCGCAGAGTCGACTACATCCCAAGTCTGACCATTCTGAAATGCATGAGCTAGCATTGGAAGAATAAGCATTTGCATTACAACAACCAAATGATCGTGACCAAGTTGTCTTGATTGGAAAAGGTTCAAAAAATGCAGGAGCAGGGTTCTCTTCATGTTGGGTGGATAGCCTTCAGCAACCTTAATGGCAAGCCAACAATAAGATATCAAAATAAAGACACTTCCGTCTAGAGAAAAAACTTGATAGACAGATAGCAGACTAACAAACATACCTCAATGATATAGAACTCCTTCAAGAAGGTAAAATCTATACGAGTACGAAAGAGGAAGATGGAAAGGATATCAAACAGAACATTGATTTCAGTTTTATCATGTCGCAAATAATTCAGGAAACATTTGACAAGCCATTTGCTCTCTTTGACCTGCAAATTTGTATTCCATAAGAAAGCAGGAAATTCGTGTGATAGAGAAAAATCAAAAAACATTTGCCTGGATAATACGCCAAACCAAAAGCATCATTAGAACATCTTGGCAATATAATGAAGAAAAGCAATACTTTTGGAACCTCAGAAATAATGCAATTATCTGATCTGCTCATTAAGCAATTATTGTCTCTAGACTATTTTAAGTGGCGTGACAACAAAAAGTAAACCATCATCCTTTCCCCAATAGACTGAGGAATCCAATTATTAATTCACCAAAAAACAGCATGAGAGGGAATAAAATACGACCATAAGACAGGTAAAAACAGAATTCACTGAGTTATAGGTTTCAATACTATGAAGCAATCAAAGAGATAAAGCTTTCATGTATGTGAACCAGCACACCTTGGAAACAAACAATTATCCGGTGACGATTACGTAATGAAGAACAAAAATACCAGTTTGCACGAAAATGCAATGTAACTTGCCTGAACTAAGTTTAATTCCTGTTCATTCTGCAGACGGGAGATTCTTGCTGGTGATTTCCACATCAGTACCAGAGTATCAAAGATAACACGATTGTTCTGTAACCAGTTGGGCATCAACTTGACCAAAGTTTTCACCAAGGCAAGACCCTGGAAATAAGCATCTTGAGGTGCCACATTGGCTGAAGCTGAAGGAATAGAAGCCTCGGCTTGAGGAGTACCAAGGCCTTCATCACCAGTTGAAGTGCTTGGCCGACTCAAAGATTCTTGTCCAGCAGATGCATCAGACTTGGAAATAAATTCAGGGAAAGCACTTGCAATTATCTTTTCCGGTGATTTTGCCAGTTCTTCTCTTAAAGGCTGCCCAGCATCTGACCTTATGATGTACATAAAGCTGCGAATATATTAAACATATCAGAGAACCGTGGATGCAAAAAAGCAACGTAACTGCTCGTAACGCAACCCAGGGAATGCAATTTCAACAAGCATGCTGCTTACCGCCTGAAGTATTTAGGTTGACACAGCCGAGCAAGAAAGTAATCTACAGCAGCCGTTGGATATCGATTCAGGAACTTGGTCAATGGCAGCCTATATGGACTGTTAATCTCACTGTAAAACTGCCCAGGTGGAAGGGCTGCTTCCAAATCGATAGTCAATGTCACAAGCTCATCCAGAAACTTCCCAGCCGCAGAGGGAAGCAGGTGGAAGAGTTCGATAATAGCTGCAACCATAAGGAAAAATACGTGTCAAATACAGAAGTATATCCGCATAGAAGATACCCATGTGATTATTAGGAGCAAAGCTGTATCCTACCAGCAGCTATTTTTGGTTCTTCTCCAGCCTTCCACGCCTTCTGACACTGTGCTAGCTTTTCAGGTTCCAGCCATTTCCTAAGATGCTCCAGTAACTTGCCACCTAAGGTCACATTAAACCAATTGGACAGTAGTTCAAGCAGGCGGGCCAAACCTTGAAGAAGAGGCATGCTGAGATTTTTAGTATGGGCCAAGTTAACCAATATAGGCCTAAGGCTGCTTTGTAGAAGTTCTTTTGGCATCCTTTGCTGTTGTATGACCTACATAACAAAGACACCATGAAGGAAAGAAGAAACTAAAACTATTGAAGCAAAGTGTACATAATCCAAATCATCTGTGTGCCTTAGCGAGTAGAAGATGAGAGTCTAATGTCAAAATATGCTCGAAAATGCCTTTAAATACAACACCCAATGTTATAAATTGGCAGACAAATATCGATTTACTGTCAAAGCCCTAACTGCATTTCCGTTTTGTCAATTTGTACTTACAGTCCAGCAAACTAAAACAAGTTTTTCTCCCAACTTCACCAGTAAAGGATTGTCCAAAGGAACACAACTGTAACCAAATCACATTTCTAGCAGATCCACTAATAAGCCATAAGCATGGAAGAATAGACAAAATCAGTAAGTGACGATGGAATAAAAAAAATCCTGATGTCAGAGAGCTAAAACCAACCTGTCTCAACCCTTCCTTTGCAACAGCTACAATTTCTGAATTTCTGCTTGTCAGAGACTTGAAGAACATCGAAATAATTTTTGAGCGCAGTTCAGATTGATTTTGGGTTTTAAAATCAGCCCACGCCATAGCAGTACAGAGTAATTCAATGCAGGCTGTGCGCAGTTTGTTCAATGAGGTTGCAACCTTAGGATTCATAAATTTCATAACCCACACTGTTTCATCAGCCTCAGCTATTTGCAATGCTTCTTGCAGGAAATTGATTAGCTCCTGAGTCAACTTTAGAAGAGGAGGTCTCAAGGCCAAGCAAAAGTTCAAAGCTGTAACAGTACCCACCTGAAGATACAAGATATTAGTTCAGATGCAACAATATCACAAAAACAACTCTAGCAACAAAATTTTACCTGTTGATCAACAGTCTTCGACCGTAATGGACGCAGTATAAGAGGCTGAAGCAAAGGTTGATATAGGGGTTCAAGCAACTCAGAAACCTCACTACCTGTCCTGCTTGCCAAAAGTGCTAAACAAGACTGCACAATCTTCCTCACATTAATAGACACATTAGGATTAAACAATTCTGATGCGAAGTAGTCAACTACTCCTTGGAAGCTTTGCTTCCGCGCTTCACTATTTGCTTCATCAACATTATTCACCACACGAAGAACTTGTGTAAGCACCTGGCTGGTCTCCTCCTGCTCTTTAGTGGCATAAACAGGAAGTCTTTTGAGAACAAAAACGAGTCCACGCACAATACGCACTTGAAAAGCACACAGAGTTTCAACAGTGACTTTCCCAACCAAAGCACCAAGCCCCATGACTCCCCCCATTTGTGATTGCCATGTACATCCAAAGCAACAATGCAGAAGACGGGGCAGAAGCTGCTCAAAAACAGGGACACGAACACTAGGAGGTGGAGAATATACAGGACTCATTGATGGGCTAGAGACCATCATAGGTGTGGCAGGGCCTCCTCTTGACATCAATACATCTGAATGTTTTGAGCGAGCAAGGAATAGAAGTGTCTCAGCAAACACATTTAGTGCATTTAAAGCTGCCTTGGCATGCAGTCTATTTTCATCAGCCAGGACATCCACCAAAGCATCCAAAAAGATAAGAGGGTCCAATTCTTTCAGGTTGGAAGAAGTACTATATCTCAACTTTGCACTAATGCTGGTGCTAGATGAAAGCACAGAAGCACCAACCGGAGCGGCTGAAAGAGTACCATGGGCAGCAGAACTTTCTATATGAAATATGATGGCAAAATGACGACAGACGTTGACGACATACTCATCCTTGGAATCATGCAGATCTGGTTCAGCACTTGCTGCGATAATGGTCATAAGGAGAATTTTGAAAACAGATCTTTCAGCAAGGAGTTGAGTCTTTGTCTTGACACCCAGGTCAGCCTAGAAGCACGACAGTTTCAATCATTACTATTTAAATCAAAATGGAAATAAGATAAGAGGTTAACCTGAAATCTTTCTTACTCTCAGGCAACTACTAGATCAAATAAATATCTGATATTGCAGCCAGTAACACAAGATAAAGGAATTACCACCAACGAAGTAATCAACAGGTTTTTAGGAATAAACACAACTACTAAGTTATATCACAAACCTTTATATCAGATGTCTCTGATCTTCTCCAAGATGGATCAACTGAGGAAACTAACAATGTCGATAGCATCCTAGAAGTAAATCCATCATCAGTAGCACTACCTGGAAGATTAAGTTGAGACGACAAGCATACGCGAAGAAATTTCAGAGCTTGTTTTCTGTAGAAAGCCTCAACACTAACGCTTCTTTGCATGACAGCAGCCACCGCAAGATTTATACAACGATCTAAAGGCACCAAAAATGGAGTGGATGGTTCAAATGTAAGGATCGTACGAAGCCCATGCTCCGGATTTTCCTTGCATTCAAGAGCAAGAGGTTCTTTGAGAAAGCGCCTGTTACGTCCACCTAACTTGCCAAGGAGCTGCAGAGACTTCCCACCCCAAGGATAAGGTGCAGGCCTCAAATGAGACCATAATGCCAAAATCACCTCAGACATGACATTTGCCATGCTTGGTTCCAAAAAATCAGGATTCAGACTATCAATCCAGAATTCAAGTGTTCTTAAACCGAGACTCACTAGGTCATCACTTCCTTTGAGACACATAACTAGAGGCTTCATCAGGCGAGGAAGGTGAGGTAACAGTGAACTTAATCGGGCAGGCAGTGTCAGGCAAAGCTCCAGGAGAAGCTCCCTCATATCTTCACCATTAGGCCCCTCAAGCAAGGACAACAGCATATTCAAACAAGGTTGCAGCATAGGAATCAAGTCGCGCAATAGAAGTTCAAATTTTCCTCCAGCAAGGGCGCGGAACATTGTACGGAGGAGTTGCAAATAACCAATGGGTTTTTCAACCTCGGTTGCATTTTTCATGCACGTTTCCATAATAACGTGCACATGAGGCTGCAGAATGCGCTCACAGTCTGAAGGAGCCTTTGCAACAGCACCAAACAAAAACCGAAAAAGATGCAAAACCAGCTTTGCGGCAGGTGAATCTGGATGCTTCAGGACATCAAGTTTGCTGCTTACAAGAAAGTTAACCAGGACATCTGCAAATGGTCTAAAGACCTTTGGTGCTTGCAATAGGGTGGAAAAGATGTGGACCAACTGTGTGTTAGAAATCATGCACTCAAACAATTCAGGCATGCACAAGGAGAACATGTCCATTAAATCCCGTGGTTCCATAATAGCCAAAATCTGGGAAAAAAGGTGGATCATTTCTCTCTCTTCCTCTTTCTCCTTGAACAATGCCAAGCAATGAACACCACTTTTAAGCACACCAGAAGCTTTCCAAACCTACCAAGAGTTAAAACATAAATTGAATTAACAACACTCCTTGGCCACAAGCATCCCACAACAGAGATTAAAGTGATGCAATTGAGGCCACTAGGCAAGATAAAATGCTGCATTAGCATAATACCTCATCTTCTCTCATTCCTTTAAAAGGTTGAGGTACTGATGAACTAGATGAGGCTGAGGCAAGAACTTGAGGAGGTGTCCCCTGGGTGGAAGCCGAAACCTAAAACCAGCTGGACCACATAAGAAAAAGTAGAAATATGAAGGTGGAACTCCTGGAACAGTTAATTTTATATACCTGAGATCGGGGCAAATGTGCATGGGTGATGCTCCATATTATGGTTTTCATTCCTGAAAGACGTAAAGGTAACTAGTTACAAAGAAAAAGAGCAAACTAACTCAAATTAAAATAGAGCAAGACGGTTCAACCGGCCATGATGAATAGGGTAATGTTAGCAAATTGTTACCCATAACCAAAGTTTTAATCAGATGCTTGCAATCACTGACTTCCTTAGAGTGCTCCACAGGGACTTGCAAATTGAGTACCGCCTGGAAAAACGCAATTCACAGTCAAGAGAGAAGACCAAATACAACAATGACATTTAGTCACAGAACAATACTACTTAAGTAAACTTTCCGGCGTTCAAACTTCACCTCTAATCTATGAGCGTTCTTTCAAGCAAAGAGTAGCAACGACAGCCAAGCAAGAAAATAACCCAGTAACAGTATCACCCCAGTGTAAAATCTTTATACTAGCGGATTCTCATTCTGGGTTCAGGAGATTCATCATCTAATATATACTAGAAAGACAATGCCCACCACTCAGGATGAAGTTTAAATTATAAATACAAAGGCCGTGCACATAAAGGAGTTTTTGGTAGTAAGAAGCTTATTGTTAACAATTAGTGGTGGAAAGAGATTTTACTTTATTCTACTTAAGGCTCCCAAAATGTCTTACTCATCAGAAAAATGGAATAAAAATCAAACAATAATGTAAGTATAACTATCACATTTACACAATTTATTCAGCTTGTGCCATTGAATATGCAAATTATCAATACATATTAAAAAAAAAAGACATTAGAACTAGAAGAGTTACATAAACATCTCAATTTTTTTTTATCAAGTACATAAACACCTCAATTTTGGAGCTACGCTCAAAAGAGCTTGACAACTTAGGAAAGCACTGAATTGAGGAAAGCAAAGATATTCACCAAAATTACCTGTACTGGAAGTTCTAGTTTTGACCTCAATGTAGATCGACCTTTCACATCCTCCCCCTCTTCTAGTAGCTACATTCCAAATATACAGAGGAATTATTAGTCTGAACATAGCTGATTGGTTTATAAACGGGGAAAACTGGGAATATCCGGCACGTAAGCACATTTGATGCCATTGTATTCAGGAAGTCACTGTGAATGTTATTGAGCACACATGTATAAACGAAACTCTAAAGACAATATTAGAGAGTACTTCATAATATTCCCAAGGATACCATAGAATATTTTGTCTTTGTAGACTACTTAATTGCTTTTTTTTATTGAAGAGAATGTTTAATTACTTAATTAGAAGTAAAGAATATCTATTTACAATATTGTGCATAACCTAATACTCCTACATTGTGAGCTGTCTTGCACATTCTTTTATTAAATAATGGGCAGTACCAAGCTGATACTACAGCATTACGGAGATTAAACTGGACATAGATTGCATAAAGCTGAAGCGAATCCAAAATATCGAGCAAAACAAGAACTACGAAGTTCTTGGACATCGTTACTCAACAATTTCAAAACATGTTCTTACTTATTTATTTATTTTCTATTTGCGCACTTGATATCTGTAAGTTTCTAATGAGTTGGTTGGAAAAGGGAAGTGAATCATAACACGCAGATTAAAAATTGGATTTCATATGGTTAGCTTGAACAACCGATACTGGCGGGAATTAGGATAACAAAAAGGGAGAGCTGAACTGGAAATATTATTATTTGTGAGTTTAATAATATCCAACTTACAACCATGAAGCTATACAGGATATCAAACAAACGACTGCAACAAAGTTCAACGCTACTTTGTACATAGAGAACGAAGGAGCGATAAGTTATATGATGTTTAATGCAGGCTTTTTGTCCTGCATCTAAGCACCTAAACTTGATAAGTTAATAGAGTTAATAGAGCTAATGATCTTTCTCAAAAAGATAAGTTAACAGAGTAACAGGAAGTTCAAAGACCCTACAGAATTCCACATCATCTAACTGAAAGTTTAAATCGATTGACTACCTGCGGAATTGTACGCTTAAACGTGTTGAATTTGCCGACAAAAGCGTCCAAGATCCGACCCTAACACAAATATAATGACATGAGTACCGGTACACAAATATCTGGAGAAAAAAAAGTGGCTTTTCAAGAAACAAATAAAGTCTTGAAATATGCAATAGTAGTCCCAGACCAACAAAATCCTTGCTTCATCCATGGATTGCTGGTCGACACCTTTCTCAAAAATCGGTTCCACCTGTCAAAGGAAGATGAAGGTATCTGTCAAATTGAACATTAACCACTAGCCACCATCCAAAGGTCCAAAAAATCTAGTTACACTACAGCTGCAATGACGGAGAGCAGATATATGTAACTCTTTCAAGGAGAGAATACAGTCCTTACCAGATTTAACATCAGACGAGCACACGTGGTATGGATGCTGAGCGACAAAGAAGCATCATGCATGTTGCTTGAGAACAGGTAAATTATTCGTGATAACTGCACACAAATAAATCAAGATATACCCTTTTCAGTATTAGCAGAGGAAACGAAAACATATGCAGACGGAATCATCAGTCCAAAGATGGGGAGAAAAT
This sequence comes from Lycium ferocissimum, assembly GCF_029784015.1. Taxonomy (NCBI): domain Eukaryota; kingdom Viridiplantae; phylum Streptophyta; class Magnoliopsida; order Solanales; family Solanaceae; genus Lycium; species Lycium ferocissimum. Next base: position 59,985,893 of record NC_081343.1, read on the forward strand.
ATAAATCACAGAAGAAATTTGATAAATAAATATTAGCCAAGGGGAAGGGTGAAGAAAAAGAAAAATCCAACTACTAATGTTCATTTGCTCAACCACAACATTCCAAGCATTAATTAATTGAAAGAAGCAACTATCAGGCAATTCGACCCCTCCCGTTCCTTATCATAAGCTTCTTTTTCTCAACTAGTCCCGTTTATCCATTAAAGTCGTTCCTTGGGTAAGGCCTTTATCCAAAGAAAACAACTGCCATAATTATAACAGAATTGAAATCATACAACCTTCCACTATGTTGAGGAACTAGGGAGGAGGTGCAAAGGCATTTCATCACATTCATTCACTTTAAATCATTTCACCAAGACTTATCTCTCAGGAAGCAATAAGAACAACAGACTACCACGGAAATCACCATGTTCTTACAGAAAAGGACGAAAGTATCAAAGCATGCAATACCTGGGACAAAGAAAGATCCCCCCTGACATGGTGAACAATCTCCGCCAATAGGCTGTAAGCCAAAGGCCTCAATGTCTCAAAGCATGCACGGCCAGTTCCAACAAGGACCCTGATGGAGTTTATTTCAAACATCAAATCGCAACATCTAACTAAAGAGAGACTTAATTGACTAATCCTAATTCATTCCTAAATTCTCACAAACAAAACAAGATAAAGTACAGTCCACAATTGCAAAAATCATGCACCAAGAAGTTATTCAAACATGCATACTTTAACGCGACTTAGTGGATTTGTTTTCTTGCGTGAGTGCTATCGGCAACCAATTTTATTTAATATTGTTGGTTATTCTCCTAATCTTGTTTCCTATCTACCCTTTCCCATTGGTTGCCAGCAAAAGGCACAGTGCTATAACCACACTTCAATAAACCTAGTTCCAAAAATTGCCCATAAGGCCCATCGCAATCCACAAATTAGATTCTACATGCTGATCAGAAACCTCCTAACAAGGAATGTATTCCCAGAAATGCCAGACTGGGTCAAAAGGCCAGTAAAGTGGTACTAATCTAGGGACAAGTCAAATGCAGTAACACTTTTACAGGTAATGGTGAGTGGGGGAACACTTCACAAACAGCTTTTATCACTAAGAATGCTAAACAGTTTATATCAACCTGATACAAGAAACTAAATTTCTGCAGTCACAAGAAAGCATGAGTTTTTTCCCAGCCAACTTCTGATTGACAGTTTACCTCTCTTCCAAAAGCGTGTCAATAAGAGGGAACAAACCCCTCTTGAAATCTGTCCCAAGAACATGTTTCAGGGCCACCAGCAGTTCCTGAAACAACAAAGTTCAGTTTTTAACTATATGCAAAAGCAAAGAAAAATCAAGTTTGCAAGGTGCATCTGAAGGAGTTTACCTTTCGGATAGACACCGAGTCTGAACATGTGACAAGCAGATTCACAATGCTTTTACATATACTCTCTTCATGCGGCTTGATGTATTCAGCAAAACTCTTCAACAGGTAAGTCAAGAAAGAAACTGTCTGCAGATTTGAAGAAAAGAAGTCTACTTAGTCTTCCCCCTCAAAATGAAAGGGAAAAGATAAGTTATCTAGAAAAGAAGTAGATAAAGTTGAACAGGAAACAACAAAATAAGCACAAACGAACCCATCTTCCAATTTATAGACCTTAAAATAATATTGAAAAATCTGGGACATCATTTTTTTGGGTGAAGTGATTAATAAGAATCTGGGGAATTTACTCAAACATAACCGCTTGTTCTTGGACAAAATTTTAGTTAATAACCATGGTGTTCATGCCAACTTGTGTTCAGTGTTATCAAAGGCGCCCGCGCACTTAAGCCCTGAAGCGAGGCTCAAAGCATGTTGAGCGCTTCGCCTCGCTTTATGTGCGCTTCAGTGTCATCATCAAGCCTCTAAGACATACTTTTCCTTGCCAATGAGCCTCTCTTGGAGAGGTGACACTAGATGATTAATATTTCACTTTATCGTAATATTTTTACAATTTCTTTGTCCATACATGTGTTACTCATGCTTATTATTATTAATCTTGGACTAAACATATATATATTTGTATTTTTGCACCATTGCGCTTTTTTTCATTAAAGCCCACGCTTTATTTGCGCTTTGCGCTTAAAGCCCCAGCTGACCTTAGAGCTTTTTTGCGCTTTTCTCTTTTGATAACACTGCTTGTGTGTACCTCAACTAATTCACCAAGCACCTCCAACCTCCCGCTAGTCCACGTACAAGATATTTCTACCCACCAAAGCTTAGAAATATAGGAAATCTTCACCTAGCGTCACTCTGATGACATTCGAACCATGGTACCAAGGTTGTCACTGCAACTCTTCAACCACTCGGCCACTTCTTTTGTGGTGTTTACCCATGGACACACTATTAGAAATCACGAGAACAATCCACCCTTGAACTCTTTTTAAATTCTTTTGGTTGGTGGGTGGTGAGGTTGAGTGGTGGAAAGACTTCTGTTTAAAATATTGTTTGTGCCAACAATAAAGGGGGAAAAGTGGTTATAGTGTAATGGTTAAAACTTTCACAAGTTACTCCCGATATTACCTTTATAACCACAAACTAACAAGAATAAAGGAGATTTAGAGGGTCACTCTATGGATCCTGTACTAATTTCCTCATTGATTCACACTCTCCCACCTCCTATCCTCGCTATTTTGTCTTTGTGTTTATCCTCAATTCATGTTTCGTCTTCATTCAGTTGTAACAGAATTTGAAGTTATTTACACAAAAACGGGCTTCCAACTTGTTTGGGACTAAGGCGTGGTGGTTGTAATTGTTGTAGGAGTTAAAATAAGTCTAATGAATCAAGTTAGGATTTTCTACCTTTCATTTCTACGTGTGTTGTGCTCAACTGAGGTAACCTGATTTGACTCGAGAGGGAGGGAGAAAAAGATGAATTGCCAAAATGCAGGAAAGCAGCAAGATATGGAGCCTGTTTGGATGGGCTTTTGGCTTATGACCTATAAGCCAAAAGCCATAAGTTAGGAATTGTAACTTATGGGTTTTGGCTTATTTTTGTTATTTTGGCTTAAAAACAAGTGCTTAAAAGCACTTCTTTATTTTACCCAAACACTATAAAAGTGCTTAAAAGCTATTTTGGCTTAAAAGCATCTAAAATAAGCCAATTCAAACTGGCTCATGATCATAAACTTATCCCGCTCAAGAGACACAAAATAAGGTAAGTGTAAAGCAAAAAAAAAGACAGACAAAAAAAAAAAGGAGAATAAGACTTTACCCAGACCCCACTATGTGGGATTTCACTGGGTATGTTGACACAAACTTTACCAACCAAGGTGATGAAGAATGAGGACTACTATTTGTTTTCCATAAGTAGTATGAGGACTACTAAATAAGCTTATGCTTTCTCTTTTTCCTATATTCTTCCTCGGGAAAGGAAACGACAGCTATATATCCAAATATGCCTATGATAAAATACTAAAATAGTACATAGCTAACCAGTAATCCTACAATAATGGCCATCTTAGGGACAATTGTAGCATGAACTACTTCAACAGTTGATGGGCTAACACTCTCCCATCTTATTACAATAACAAAGAGTAAAATGGTCCATGCATTCTACTCCTTGCCAGTTTCCAGGGAGTAAGGACAGCCAAACAGGCAGAAGAATATCCACTAAACATTGCACATCAGAATGTACAGAAGCATAAGTAGGTAATGTCAAATAAAGTAAAGGCAAAAGATCAAGAATAATAATAAAATTAGCTTCTTTTCTCCATTGGCAAACTCAGATAACTATCATGAGCAATTGTCAAACAACTTGATTATCAGAATTGGCCTAAAAAAGAGGTGACTTGTACCAATTTGCACAAAAACCAAAGAGCTCAAGTAAAAAGAGTATTTTCAAGAGATCAAAATCTCACCTTAACCTGCGCACCCTTCAGTTCGATAAAGTGAGTCTTCAAATGAGGAGGCACCTTTTCAGGACCCGGCACTGATATGGCGGAAACCATCAACGGCAACAAATGAGGTATATTTGTCTGAACCAGCCGGCTATATAACTGAAACAGGAACATCACTACCAACGGACTCTCAGTAACAATCTTAAACGATCTCGTACTGGGATTAAGCTGACCAGCACCAAAATACCCATTAGAAGTAGTCATTTGATCCGACACATCCATTGGCTTCACATCTGAATCACCCAAAGACGACACAGACGACGTGGGCATGGGCGGTGGAGGCACCGCCATAGCACCACTCTCAAAGAAATAACTTACAGTAGCCCTAAAATTCTGATAGATTTTACAAACAAAGTCCAAAAAGGGTTGAACTTCGTTTTCTAAAGTAGGCCTAAAGTTCCTCAGCAAATCAAAGATAATACGAATGCAAATTAAGCCATTTTCTTCATTATCCGTCGTAAGAACATGCATTGCCACCTTTAAAAGCTCTTGTACAAATGGCCTTAGAACTTCACTATGAGGAAGCCTATTCAGTATCTCAACCACAATATTCCTCAGCTTATGTTCAGGATTATCCACAAACTGTGGCTTTGTAATTTGATATAAAACACCGGAAAACGATCGAAAATAACATTTAAGGAAATTCAAATACTCCCCTGTGTGTGTTATCTCCAAACTATCCCGTACCTCCATTGCCATCTGTAGCCTTGTTTGAATTGCTGTTACACAACAACAACAACAAAAAAAAAACATATAATTATACACAAATAGTTAAAAAAAAAAACACAGTGAAGTGTAAAGGTAAGTGAAGTTACGGAGGTCAGGTTCTAGAAGGTGCCGAGAATGTTGATCGAAATTCTGAATTGGACTCATCTTGAATAAACCCTAAAATAAATACTTTGAACTAGGGTTTAACAAAAACGAGAAATTGAGAGAGTGATTTTATGTTTATGTATCTATAATTAGAATTGGGAGTGAAATTTGCTGTTTTTGTAGATGAATTGTAGTGAATTTTGAAAGGGGAAATTAAACTAGGGTTTTGAGAAAAAAGAAGTGAAGGGGTTTAATTGAACAGAAGGGGGAAAGTAAGAATCCCTCTCACTCCCAGTATGGAGGGTGTTGCTCCGCTCGGTTCGCGGTGGACGAGCTATTTATTTAACGTGAAAGACCAAGACTATTTTTGAGTGAAACACTCCCTGGTGTTTGTCATAATTGAAGATTATCCCCTAATGTCTTTGGTAATTCAACTTTAACTACGATTATAATTCTTTTATGTGTCAACTTCCTTCTTTGCTTGCTCTAAGTGCCTCTAACTTCCCATTGAGAAAGAATAGACGAGAAATTCACTGTGTTTTATCTTTTTATTTTTTGTTGATTTTTATTGTTAGTACTCCTATTATTGATTTTTTTATATTGAGTCAGTGATTTATATATGTTTGACCGCATTAGTTTGTAATTTATGTTGCATTTTGATTTATGAGATTCAATTTTCACATATTCAAGGTAAAACAAATGAAATTGATCGAATTAAATGATTGATATACATATTATAAGTAATCAAGACCCAACATTCAAATCAAACAAGAATAAAATAAAATAAATTTTGTCGACGAGGTTATATATCCACTAGCAGTGACCTTTCTTAAAATTATGGCATATGACGCACCTTCAATTGTATGATTGTAAATACCCGTGGCGAATGGTTGTAAATCTTGATAGATATATAAAGGAAAGGTTACTCTACAAAATAAAATTAATCCTCATTTTATTTATTCGAGGGGCTTTCTATTACCTTAAAAATAAATAGGGCATAGTGTTTTGGTCCCTGCGTTATTGCTATATTCCAATTTTGATCATTGTGTTGGTTGACTAAGCACATCAGGCCTTCACTTAACCTATGGTGTGACTTTGGTCCTTTAAACTAATAGTTAACGTAGTGTGTTTGGAAAAGTAACAGAAAGAGGGAGTTGATACGAGTCCTTTTTTCCCACTTTGTGTTGGACATTATTGAAAAGATATAATCCGTTAATTATTTAACATCTGTTAGTTTAAAAGAGCAAAATGAATCGCTTAGATTAATTGGAGGTCTAATGTGTTTAGTTAAATAACACAATGATCAAAATTGAAATGCAGCGATAACTAAGAGACCAAAAATGTTATTTGCCTAAATAATTATTAAATCAAGAACCAACATAAGCCTCTACAAAATCTTAAAATCGCTTTTGCTACTTACATTATTATTAAGAAGAATTAAGAGAGAGGATATATCTCATGTAGGGATCATCCAAATAGAAAGTATAGCCACTAGTTCAAAATGTCTATACAACAACAATGTGCCCAAGAGTATAATCCCACCAGTAATGTGGTGAGTAACAGAGTTAGAGACCTAACCCCCACCTTGAAAGGTAGGCGCTTTCCGAAAGACCCCGCTTAAAGAGAGAAAGAAGGAAAACGACACAAAAGCATCGGATAGGCCAAGCATACCGAAAACAATATGAAAACAAGAAATTAACAAAAGCGAGAAAGTCATGGAAGAAAAATCAGAAAAGAAAGGAAAGATTAACTACTATAGATAAATAAGATAAACAAAGACACGGCCCAACGAATATAAGCGATCAAATGCAGAAATCAAATGGCAATAAACAAATGAGCAAAACTGCACCTCCTATGGTGGAAGGATAAGCCACCTAGCCTTCTATCCTAATCTGAGTCCTTCACAGCCTCCTATCTTCATTTTTTATTCTTCTGTAGACATTTTGAACTAGTGGCTATACTTTCTATTTGATATAAAATAAAGACTAATCTTCAAATTAAAAGGCAAAAAAATATATGGAGAGAGAGATAGGAAACGGTAGTACCATATCAATTGTTTCTTCTAACTTTTGTTTTGTGTATTCCTTTTTCTACTTTCCAATACAGACAAGCTCCTCTATATATAGAAAAGGAAAAAGGCTTCTAGGACAAGCCATAGTTGAAAAAGGCTTCTAAGACAAGCCATAAAAACTTAATGACCAAACTAACTTTGTGGCCAAGTAAAATGGACATATAATATAATATTTACAACACTCCATCTGGATGTCCATTAATAGACGATGTGCCTCATTAAAACCTTATTAGGAAAAAGTCCTAATGAAGGAAAAAGAGTACACAAATCTAGTAATACGCTTTGAGAGTTGCCTCATTAAAAGCCTTATCAAGAAAACCCAATGGGACAAAACTTGGTTAAGGAAAAAAGAGTACAATGCGTATTTCACTCCCCCGATTGAAGACCAAGATTTCGATGTCTATGCTTCGCATTCCAATCTTGAATATCATCTTCAAAGAGTTGAAGTTGGCAAAGATTTGGTGAACAATCTAGGATTGTCACTTGAACGGACTTGTTGCATCAATATCACCATTCTTCCGGAGATCATTGTGTGAAAAATAACTTTGGTGAAACGTGCTTCGTTCTATCTCCTTTTATGAAACCTCCTTTTAATTGAGCTATGCATGCAGCATTATCTTCATATAATCTTTTGTGGGTATTTTTGTGTCACACTTCAAGCCACATCTTTCTCTGATGAAATGTATCACTCATCTCAACCACACACATTCTCTACTTGCTTCATGAATAGCGATTATCTCGGCATGATTTGAAGAAGTAGCAACAATGGACTGCTTTGTAGATCGCCATGATATAGCAGTACCTCTGCATGTAAATAGATAGCCTGTTTGAGATCGAGCTTTATGTGGATCATATAAATAACCTACATCTACATAACCAACAAGATTTGTACTACCTTTATTAGTATAAAACAGACCCATATCGCTAGTTCCTTCAGATATCACAATATATACTTAACTCCGTTCTAACGTCTTCGTGTAGGGGAAGAGCTATATCTTGCTAGCAAATTAACAGAAAACTCTATGTCAGGTCTTGTAGCGTTAGCAAGATACATAAGTGCACCAATTGCACTAAGATATGGTACTTGAGAACCAAGCTTTCATTTTTTTTCCGAGGTCGAACGGATCTTTACTCACTTCTGCCGAGCGAACAACCATTGGAGTACTTAAAGGATGCGCATTGTCCATGTAAAATCATTTTAAAACTTTTTCGGTATAAGCAGATTGATGGATAATGATCCCGTCTGCTAAATGTTCAACCTGCAAACCAAGATAAAGTTTTGTTTTTCCGAGATCTTTCATCTCAAATTCTTTCTTTAAATATTCAATTGCCTTTTGGAGCTCTTCTGGAGTTCCAATTAGGTTTGTGTCATCAACATAAACAACAATTATAACGAACTCTGATTTTGTTTTCTTAATAAAAACACATGGACAAATGGCATCATTTATATAACCTTCATTTACCAAGTACTCACTGAGGCGATTGTACCACGTTCGCCCTGATTGTTTTAGACCATACAACGATCTTTGTAATCTGATTGAATACATCTCCCGAGACTTTAAGCTAATTGCTTCGGGCATTTTAAGTTCTTCAGGAATTTTCATATAAATTTCATCAAGTAAGCCATATAGGCTGTGACAGCATCCATCAGTATAAATAATGTGACATCTTCTGATGTTTGGACTGCTGGCCCAATAAACGTTACATTTACCAAGATGCATCATTTTGCTTGGTAATTATTTCTACGTCAACATGCTTTAAGGGATGTAGAATTCAAATCCTCACAACCTTATACAATATTGCACGCTATATTGTGTCAAAATATTGTCGACAAGATATCATTTTGTATCGGTTCGCAATTTGACATAACTTACTGAGATCTCATCACTTCATTATTTTTAGGTACCTAAACCTCGCATAAGGTTTCTGGCGAAGTGTTATCTCGTCAGCTCTTCAAGAGCAATTTGCCTCCTTATTATGATTACTTGCTCCTCCCTTTTTTTTTCAAGGATTATTACATTTGGGAACCGATTTGTTATATCCCGTGTTTTTAAGACATCGGGACAATCCGATTAATTGTGATAAATTGGGGACAAAACTATTTCGGGATACAAAGTCGGGACTTTTGACCTTTGATTTTATTTTAAGTCATAATTTGTTCATGAATTTGTTGGCATGGAACATTTGAGAAAATTTGGGACCAAAAGTGGAATATGTGAAAGTTAAAAATCATGAAAATGAGCCATGTTGGCCATGTGTCTTGGAGTAGTGCCCACACATTTTGGTGGCCAAATTTAATTGGTCCAACCCACGCCATGGGCCATGGACACTGTGCATAATAATATAAGCTCAAAAGATGACTATAGTCATCTTTTCATTCCCACTTAAAAAAAAAAATGTTGAAGAACACCACGAGGGTGCTTCTAGAAGAGGCGGAAAAAAAAAACCAACTTCAATTCTAGCCATCCTAAAAATATTTTGTTGATGCAAATCCACTAATTTGAGGTCCCTAAGTAACGTGAAGCGTTGTTTGATCATCAAACCATTCGTTTTGTAGATCGTAAACCCTAGACAAATTGTGGAGTCAAGAAGAAAGAAGTAGATTTAGTTATGTTTTATGTGTTATAAATGTTGCATGCATGTTGTAGTATGTTAAAATGAAGGAAATTCATGAAATATGGCATGTCGATGATAGGTTAATGTAGTGTGTAGCGTGTAGGTGTATGTGTGTTGTGTTGTATAAATTAATTGAAGTCTAGTTAGCATTGTGATCATTGTAGAGTAAGAAATGAACGAGAAACATCTATACGCAGATGCTGGGTATATGGCGAATATGTGGTCATGTAGCATGGCAAAGAATGAATTAATATCGCTTCTTGTTTAGTTGTTGTCGTTATTAATCCTATGTTGACGATAATAGTTTAACGACTCAAATTGACATCGTAAGTGTTGTGCTGAATTGGAGACTATTGTGCAACCGATGTAATTTGTATATTTATGAGAATGATATTGTTAGAATGTGAATTGTTGTGTACAAATCATGATTTGGAAACGAGAAGTGTGTTATAGTGTGTCTCGGGTTTGGGCCGTTTTTGGACAAACCGAGCCTTGTCGATTGTCGGGAAATATTGTATAAATTATTTGAAATGTTCTTAATTGACGTTAGTATGGATTCGGGTTGTTAATTGAATGTAAAAGCCGATATTGGCTTGAACGTAAGCCATTGAATTGAATATGTTGAAAGTTGTTGAATGATGTAAAAAGAGAGTTGTTAATGTATATATTGCCTTTCTGATTGGTTATAAATGTTGCTAGGTTGGTTGTTGTTGTTGTTGTTGATTTTGGCCGAGTTAAATTTCTCGGGGGCCTATTTATTTGGGGAAATGCCGCCCAAAATTTCGTAGAATTATGGCGAAATTGAATTAAATGCCCAAAATGCCTATAGCTAATGTTTGGCATATTATGACTTATTTGTAGACTGGAGAGCCCGAGGCGTAGGGCCGGGCTTTAGCTTGAGTTTGGATTAGCGTTAAGTGCGTGCATTTATATGTAAAGCTTACCTTCCTTCTTTTTTGGCATGTCTTAGATACGACTAAGTTATGATTTGTTATGAACTTCGGGGAAATTCCATTCCTAAAATCCGAGTACGTTTACGAGTCGTATTTGCTTTTCGATGTTGGCATCCTTATGTGGACAAATTATGGTTTATATGTTTTGTATGATTGATTTTCAAAAGTTGCATAAAAATTGGTTTTAAGAGAGTGTTGTTCCTAAATGATTCCGAAAACTACGAAAGCCCGTAATTTCCCGGCATTTAACCGGATCGCTTCGATATGTTCAAAAATGATTCCGTGATGTATGAAGGTTATGTTTTCCATAGGCGGGCTTACGGTCGACACCCGTCCGTGGGTCCCGCAACTTTTTCTTATGCACTTCTGACGACTTTTGAAAGAATATGATACGACGATGATCCCGATTGCAAGTACGATCATTTTACTTACCTTTTGAGATTATGATAATGATTTTATGTATATGATTTGATGAATAGCTGTGGTTCGGAAATTCGGATTAATATGTTCCCGAGTAGTATTCTAAAGAAAATTCGATTTGACTATTGTCTCGTTACGGGAAATAATAGTTCGCTTTAGACTATTTTATTAAGTTTGTAATGACGACTATGTTTTTGATTCCCACAAGTATGTCATATGATCTTGACACGTACCTACAATTTCTAAAGTGATACTTGACATGTACTCGAAGGATTTTCGGAAGAAACTTGACTTGACTGTTATTTAGTTTGAAAATGAGATTTCGTTTGATTATGTTGTTGAGTCTGTGATGATGATTTGTGTATGTGGTTTCTCACTACTCTACCCGTGCGAGTCGTTATGATCTCTTTTTCGCGTCCCGGCCGGGCATGTATTCGTGCACGATTCTACGCATGATTCACGCGCGCCTCACTAGAGGGCGGGCACGTTATATGATACGATTATGATATGGATGATATGGGGAGGTGGCCAGATGGCAGATGATGGCCCCCATTCACCGCGTCCCTCACTAGAGGGCCGGGCACGTTATATGTACACGATATGATGATTTTACTTATCGCGTCCCTCGTTAAAGGGCCGGGCACGTTATACGTATACGTATCTCGATGGCTTTACTTACCGCGCCTCTCACTAGAGGGCCGGGCACGTATATATCTATGCGTGTACGAGATGATTTTCTCGACTCGTTTTACCGATCTTTGACGAGTCGTATACGAAATGGATACGTATGATTTATGTTTAGTGCAAGTGTTATAATTTTCTCGGTTATTATGCTACTTTTTCTGTCTCTCGTTTCTAAGACGATTTGTTTATGTATTCCATGCTTTACGATGCTCGTACATATTTCGCATCGACCCCCTTTCTTCGGGTCGCGTTTAAGCCCATGCCCGCAGTACGTACACAGTATTTTGGCGATCCGCCGGCCAGGATTTCCATCGGGCCGGTCTTGGAGTGCTCCTTTGTTCGGAGTCACATTTTGGTACATATTCGTTCGTTGTATATGTATTTGTTTGTTCGGGGGGGGGGGGGTACGGCGGGGCCCCGTCCCGTCATATGATTCCCCGTTGGTCATTCCAGAGGTCCGTCAGACGTATATGTGGGTTAGTGCCTATCCCGCATGTGCGTGTTTGTATGTTATATGTTCTCGGGGCGACCCTGTCGCCGTGGCAGCCTTTTGTCGGCTTGCATTTGTATATGTTTGGGGTCGACGCGCCATTTGATAGCCTGGCTGGCTTCGATATATATGTTTGTGTTCAAAAATGTGTTTGCGACAACTCGAGATAATCCGAAATGCGATCCGATATTTGTATACAGTAAAAAGTTCTATTTGTTTGTGAATCGGACTAATGAATGTGTTTGGGTGCTTGGGCCGGCACTAGTCACGCCACGGGTCGGGTCGTGACACGATTGGTCTACCACGCTCCTACGCATGGTGTAGACTCTGCATTCTTCGTGGACATTCAGGAGTATTTTGCATACGAAATATGAAACGGTTGGATCGCAAATGCTTCCAGCATTTTACTCAAATTATTTGAGGATCATACTGATAATAATTCACAACATATTTCCTACTTGCATATTCTTTCCCCTTATGTTAGAAAAACTGACACATATTCCTATTTTCTTTGGGAAATCCATCTGTGTGCATTTATAGTATATCCATTAATCATATAATGCACATCAAAAAGCTATGAGATGGAAATATTTTGTTCCCCAGAACCATTATGAGGGGAGAATTTAGCATAATTTATCGTCCGAAGAATACAAGTGTCGTTTGTATGCAATATATCATATCTCAGACCAACATCCGAAGTTTTGTTCTCATAAGCAATGGTTTAGCTATATAATGGAGGCATCCAACACCAAACCAGCTTAGATATAAACCAGCTTATCAAGATGAAGTGTCTTGATTACATATTCTGAAATTGTGCTTCCAACTCAATTATTTTCGAGTAAGCAACTTTGTAAATGTCAAACCGTTGTCACACATAAACATACATGTGACCGTCTTGTAAACGCATCTACTTAAGACATCATATAAGTAAAGGCCTACATTCACCTTTATATTTTTCTAATTTAGGGGATTCAATCCTAACATTAGCTGGTGTAATCAACTTATCATGAGAACAAGCAACACAAACAAATTCTTGAAGAATCTTCTAGTTCTTCAATATATTTCGAATACTCAATTAGCACATCAAATTTAAATCAGGACAATCAAAATGGCCTTGTCAACTGATAAAATTATCTGTACCCGTAAACTTCAAGTTTACCATGACAAGTGCTATTTATTTTAGTAACCTTCGAATTTACAATTGCACGAGATTTTATGTCAAAATTTCTGGTTTATTGTGACATGTGATCTCATCATGCTCGGGTAACACTTTACACATGTGTTTCCTACCCGTAATAACTTGGAGATATTCAATCTTCCAATCATTTGTAGTCTCAATATGATGACCATTTTTCTCACTAGTAAACTTCAGGTTTACTACAATTTATTTTTCGATCGTAATAATTATGATCTAGGATGAATGGTACTATCACATATAACCTCTTCGAGAGACTTCAATTTATCTATCATAATCAGATATTATTTGGACACTGCTATTGTCATGATACTTGTAAATAAATAATTAGCTCTTCTGGAACCTTTGATCATTTATTTCTATTACCAAATATTTCTTAAATACTTCTGGTACCATGAAAGCACATTTTGACATTACTGGTGTCACGAAATAAACATTGAATTCTAAACTTCAATATTTCAAAATCTCCTTCAGGGAGATTCATCATTAACTGAATATTTGTATCTAAGCGTCAACTACATAATAATCACATCCTCCAAGAACAGATACATTAATGTTTGTTTCCTTCAAAGAAAGCAATAACAACCAACCATAATATATTAATGTGGTTATAGGAGAAAGCATTCTACTCTGCTTTCTTTTGCCTTAGAATGATACTTTAATATGTTTCGACGTACGACAGGTACGTGTTGCAATGTCTTAATTTCATACCACAAAAAATAACATGTACATTCCTTGTATTTTATCTCTCCAGGAGATAAGTTGTGGTATTTGTTCATTCACTTCGGGGAACGAAACCTGATTATTTAAATGTGCTTGAAATATGACGTTCATCAATAGCTAGTTATTTTGCTCAAACAGAAGAAGAAATTGCTTCAGAGTATTTCTCAGATATTTACTAATTCTTTCTGCTTCAGGAGTAAAGCTTAAAGTTTTACTACTTCGGGAGTAAAATTTAAAGGTTTACTACTTCGAGAGTAAATTTCAAAGTCTTACTACTTCAGGAGTAAATTTCAAGGTCTCACTATTTCATGAGTAAATTTAAAATTTCAAGGTCTCACTATTTTATGAGTAAATTTAAAGTTCTATTACTTCAGGAGTAGGATCCAAAGTTCGTTACTCGAGGAGCAAATTATGGGAGTAAAGCATATAATATTCAGAATATTTCTTCTCAATTATTCTACCTCTTCTGGAGATGAATCATGATATTTTCACAATCAAGTGCACGTCTGTATTGATAAGCTTTACTAAATATTATCACATCCACTTCAGGGAATGGATCTATATTTATAGCTTTTATAAAAAATTCTCATTCTTTGGGAATGGACCACAATCATCTGAACGTGCCCTACGCATATCAAATCGTGATAGCTTAGAACCTCTTTTAGGATATTGCTGCTTCAGGAGCAAATCGAGACATATATATGACGTAGAGACTTTTTAATTTCTCTCTAACACATTACAGTTGTATGCTATAGGCGTTGATATAATTTAGCCATAACATAACTTAATTATGAAAGATCGCCACTACTGGAGGCTTGTATATCGCCTGCTAACTCTACAGGAGTTCAAGTATATCCACAATGTTTAATCATAACTAATAAGAGAGGATGAATGCCATTTTTATTCAGGCCACATGGTCAGAATGTCAAAGAACTCAACAAAGAGAACCTGATGCAGCTCTTACTTTCTTCATCTTTTAAAATATTTGCTAAATAAGGCAGAGTCTCGTGCTGATAACGTGTTATAAAATAAAGACTAACTTCAAATTAAAAAGCAAAAGATACACGGAGAGAGAGATATAGGAAACAGTAGCACTATATCAATTGTTTCTTCTAACTTTTGTTTTGTGTATTCCTTTTTCTATTTTCCAATACAAACAAGCTCCTCTATATATAGAAAAGGCAAAAAGCTTCTAGGAGAAGCCATAGTTAAAAAAGGCTTCTAAGACAAGCCATAAAAACTTAATGACCAAACTAACTTTGTGGCCAAGTAAAATAGACACACAATATAATATTTACAACACTATCAAGATTTTTGCACATCTCTTATCCCTCACTTTGAAACGCTCGTATATGTATATACTCAAATACGACCACAATGAATAAACTCTTCCCTCATTAAAAGATATTTAAATTAAATATTTAATTAAAATCATTTAATATATAACTCTAACACTACATTCACTGCACTTTCCAGTTTACAATACTAGAAACCTTTGGACGAGGTAGAAATAATATTGGTTAATAGGTTTTGGGCTGAGTTGGTAGCATTACATTAAGGGTCAGAGATAGCCCTTACTAATAGCTTCAATTCATAATGGATTAATGTTGATTCGATGTAATCACATTTTTACACCCTTATAATGAAACGTACCACAAAAAAATTAGAAATTAGCATCAGACAACTTTTGCTATTAAACAATTAAAAGCCGTCGATAATCATATTCTAACGACGGATGATCATCGAGAAATCATCTTAGCAGAGGACTATTAGCAACAATTTAATACACTACTAGAAGGCCTTTCTAAAAAATACATCGATTGATCCTTTAGTTAAATAAAAAGGAAAATTGAACATGAAGTAGTGTAACTACTCTTTAATATAATCCTCCCACATGATATGGACGATCTCTTAATATACTACCAACTTGCAGATCTTTTAATATTTGATATGAATGGTTGGTAAATATATCTACCAACTTATGAATCTTTTTTTACAAAATATAAACTTACGGGTCAAGTTTTACGTTTAAAAAATTAAAATCATGATTTGGAATCCCAAATCAAACATTTTTGGAGAATTTAGCATTTGAAATCATGATATGAAGTTATAGTTCAAGTTGAAATTTTGTACAAATTACATAAAAATGTTAATTTAAAATTAAAATATGAAATCATGATTTCATAGCCAAACGCCCACTTAGTGTCTTATGAATCCGACTGACATGTAAGAGAGAGAAAAAAACACACAAATGATTCTTCTTTTACTTAGATTATTATTAGAAATAATATGATCACCTTTTTAAGCTTGTGAGGTTTGGTTTCATGTGATTTTCTTTAAGACGTTTCATGAAAAAAATATAGAATTAAGTCTTTTTTCAGAAAGTGATGGAAAGAGAAATGGGGAAGGTAGTCTAGTTCGACAAGGTATGGAAGATCAAACCCATTAGTGCAAGGTATTTGTTTTGAGTTAATTTTCTGAATGGTCATTCAAGTTTTGAGAATTGCCTATAAAAATTATTTTGTTTCTCTTAAAATAATGAAATCACTCAACTATTACTATTTTTCTAAAAAAATATTAAACACCTCAAAACCATCCTTATCTCCTAATTGACATACCATCCCACCCCACCCCGCATTTTTCTATTTTTTTATTTTATTTTTATGGATGTATGGGCATACTAGGAGAGATAGGATTAGAAATGAAGATATCCGGGACAAAGTGAGAGTAGTCTCGGTGGATGATAAGATGCGGGAAATGAGGCTGAGATGGTTTGGTCATGTGCAGAGGAGATGCATGGATGCCCCAGTGCGAGGTGTGAGAGGTTGGCAATGAACGGTTTCAGGAGAGGGAGAGGTAGGTCGAAGAAGTATTGGGGAGAGGTGATTAGACAAGACATGGCGAAGGTACAACTTACTGAGGACATGACCTTAGATAGGAGGCTATGGAAGATGTAGATTAAGATAGAAGGGTAGTAGGTAGACGTGTGTTGCACTACTTAGTAGGTCCATAGTAGTAGTTGTAGTATTACTTATATGGTTTCTTGTCCTTCAATTTCTGTTTACATTTTGTTATTTCTTGGATTGCGACT
Organism: Lycium ferocissimum; assembly: GCF_029784015.1. Taxonomy (NCBI): domain Eukaryota; kingdom Viridiplantae; phylum Streptophyta; class Magnoliopsida; order Solanales; family Solanaceae; genus Lycium; species Lycium ferocissimum. The sequence goes on from NC_081343.1 coordinate 60,002,865, forward strand.
AGTTCATTTGTATATCGACTGTAGTTGCTCCTTTTTTTCATAATGCTATATCATGCTTTTTACCTTATTTATATGTGGTAGTTACTTTCTCTTTTTTCATGTTTGCTTTATCATGGCTTTTTCGCTCTCGTTATTTTCATTTTAATACTGCTTTGATCTATTTATTTGTATCTAACCTTTTTTTGTCAAGTTTTCTCGTGAGCCGAGGGTCTTTCGGAAACAAACTCTCTACCTCCCAAGATAGAGGTAAGGTCTGCGTATAATCTACCCTCCCCAGACCCCACATTGTGAGATTTCACTGGATATGTTATTGTTGTAATAGACCTATTTAACACAGCAAGCTCATTTAACCAAGCTCATGCTTTACACTAAATAAAAGGGGCAAAGGAATTGACCTTTTTTTTGGTAACACAAAGATTACTTTGGTATCAGTTTGACTTTGAGAAATCTAATTGAATAGTATATCTAAGTAAATAAAGGTAGTGTAATAAGTAAATAAAGGTAGGGTAATTTTTTTCTTTCCATTTTGAGTTATTTGTCCTTGAATATGCAGTGTATAATTGTTTGATATTTGTCCTTGAATCTGCAAAAGGTATAGAATTTTCATCAGCATAATATTTATTTAAATATATTAATATTACTATTCTTACATTTTATTACTCCCTCCGGATAAAAAAAAATGTCCAATTAACCTATTTTTCTGGAGTCAAAAAAGTGTCCGCTTATTAAATCAAAAAATAATTAACATTATCTTTCCAGATTTGCTCCTATTAAGTACTATGTGATTAAATCCCAATACCTATTTAATTAAGGGTATCTTAGTCAATTACATATTTTTTTCTTGGAGTAAGTAGTTTCTTCAGGGGTGTACAAATGGCTAAGTGAACTCTTTTTTTTGATCCGGAGGGAGTATTATATTGTTACTCTTATATGAATTATAACATATTTTTGGTCCATTTCATGTTAAGATATAAATATTCCAACTTGTCATGTTAATATCTAGCAATATATTAAAGTAAAGCCCTAAAGTAACTCAAATTCAAATTTTTTTATAGTTTAATTTTAAAACTCTATCTATAGATCAAAATACTCCATCTTTTGATTCAAATTCATTTAGATTTCATGCTAGTTCGTTGCTTTGCCTCTTTTTTAACAGGTCATGTTTGATCGTATAAGACATGAGTTTGGGTAAATGAATTTAATGAGTTATATAAATTTGTTATTAAAAAAAAAATGGGGCTTCAACGATACTCCCTCTGTCTCAAAATATTTTTTCGTCCTTACTAAAAATACTTATCTCAAAATATTTGTTGTTTTATTTAATCAAGACGAGATTAAGTAACTTTTTCCCATTTCACCCTTGTATTAATTAGCAACATTTAAGAGGTTCTCACCATTGATGGAGTAGATATTTATTGAGGAGAGATTACATGAAATATGATGAAATATGTTAAGAGGGTAAACTAGTCAAAATACCATCCTTATAAATGTTTTGTTAAGGGGCTTGTAAATGTAAAATGCGACAAATATTTTGAGATGGAGGGAGTATGGTATGTCAACTAAGAGAGAAGGAAGTTTTTTAGGTGTTTAGTATTTTTTTGAAAAAAATAGTGATAGTTAAGTGATTTTATTGTCCTAAAGAAACGAGAGTAATTTTTATAAGCAATTCGCAAAATTTGGGTGATCATCCAGAAAATTAACTACTTTGTTTCTAAACATTAAATTTCGCAATCATGGGGAAGGACTCCGATATTGGAGTCACACATAAGATAAATTAATGTCAAATATCCTTTCCTTTACTTCTAAACGTTGCGACAAATACGATAAAATGTTAAGAGATGTAGATTAAAGTCAAGAAGAAGGTATACGTAGATACATATTTCCTTTTTATTCGTTTCATTTTCTTTTGATTTTTTTTAGTGAAAGGAGACCCTTGCCTCTTGGCATGAATGTCTATATACTTTTTTATTCGATCCCAATTATGTGCCATTTTCCACCCTTACTTGATAATTACACTTCTATTTCAATACGATCAAGATTGTTTTTGTTCTAATCAATTCAATCTGGACAACCAATATATAATCATAAGAGTATTTTCTTGATGTCCTTGAGCTTTAGTAAACTCCTATGATTTTGATCGAGACTTTAACATGAAAACAGACCCCAACGTGTGTGCATTTTCTTCTGTCAAATTAAAGTGATCTCTGTCAACTACTACTACTATGTAGTTATACAGGAAAAAAGACTGAAAAATATACATGTACTTAAGTGGGCTCCCCTGAAATGGATCAGGAGGGAGGTCCATTTCAAAACAACGAAGTTTGGGTCCCTTTTAAGGTTCACTTCTGGTGAGTGTGGCGGCACCAACACTTGCAAAATCTCTTTCACAACTATACAGTATATTGTTTTTTTCCTTTTCCAATACTTATCTCTTTGTTTTGGGAAATTGTTATTGCTGTAAGATTTAAATGGGATGGTTCAACCACCAAACAGACCAAATATAAACAGTAAATATATCGCCATCAAATAACAAACAATGATTTACATATATATCTTCTTGTGAAGTGAACGTGAAGAAATGAATTCCCTCCCACCTAGCTCCAATAACACCCTTAGTTCCTTCCTAAAAATGATTATCATGACATTCTTTATTAGGTAATCCTAGAATTATCCTACCAATTTGTAACAAACAACCTCTTCCTTCGTCGTCTCATATATAAACCCAAATTGGACAAACCAAAATGCGACAAGACAAAATTTCGTCGTCATCTTCATTAATGCAGTTAAGGTGGAGTTTTTAGCTAGTCTCCTTTTGATCATTATTACTGCACAAATATAATAGAGAGAGGAAACTGAGTTATTTTCCTTGCATAGTGACAACTGGAAAATGGAAAGGGAAGAAGGAGTGGTGGTGCGGGGACGTGTGGAGATTGACACGCGGCAGCCTTTTCGGTCGGTGAAGGAAGCAGTCATGTTGTTTGGGGAAAAGGTGTTGGCTGGAGAAATTCATGCCAAGCAGCTTAAAGAGGTTTTTTTATCTTTTCTCTAAGAGCCCGTTTGGCTTAGCTTATAAGCTGTTTTTAGTTTTTTTGAGTGTTTGACTGGTCAACTTATAAGTCATTTTGTGCTTAAAATAAGCTCAAAAAAAATAATTGAGCTCATTTGGCTTAGCTTATCTAAAGCAGCTTATAAGCTAAAAACAGTTTATAAGCCAAAAAAATAAGTTGGGTTACCCCAATTTTTTTTTTTTTTTTTTTTTTGGTTTATAAGTTGTTTTTAGCTTATAAGCTGCTTTAGATAAGCAAACGAGCTCAATTATTTTTTGGACTTTCTGGAGCTCTAGGATAAGTTTATACCGTCAACTATATACAGTATATTATTGAGGTATCTCACCTTATCCTGAATACCTTTATGATTCACGAACTGTCCATCTGCTATGGACTTTCATTATGATGTTTTAACTTCCAAGTATTTCTAGGCCTTAGTTACCTGCAGACTTCACACTTTTTTATTTTTTATAACTTTGTTTGGTATTACTCTCCGTTCCATCACGCGATATGCTATTTTTTTAGTCCTCTTAAAAAGGATCTGTCACATTTATATATTACTAAAAAATAGTTTATTTTTATCATCGAATCCTCATTTTACCTTTAGTGACATGACTTGCACTACAAGAAAGTATAGAAATGACAACAAAAAATTTAATATTTGGCAATAACTTAGTTTTATTGTTGGCAAAGAATTTAATTTTGTTGCCATAGTATTGATTATTGTTGTAAAAAGTATTTTTGGCAACAAAAAAAAAAAATTGTTGCACGTTGTTGCAATAACAGCCGTTGGGAAAAGTCTATGCAACAAAAAAAAAATTGTTGTCAAAAGTACTTTTTGCAACAATAATCAATCTATGGCAACAAAAATAATTTTGTTGCCACATATATTTTTTCTTGTAGTGTTGTTGGAACTCACTTATATAACAGGTTCACCTTTTTTCAGTTTTTTTTTTTTTTAAAGAAGATCAATCATATGAAAGAACGCGTGAAACTTTCAATCATACATATATATTTCATTTTATTGCATGTTAATAGTAAAGGTAATATAATTTTGATATAACATTGCTTATGTGTTAGTAAAAGTCTTCCGTTGCATCTTAAATTTTTTGTCTGGTCAAACATTGTACACAATTAAATTGGGATGAAAGGAGTAAAACTGAACTCGAGTATTAACACTATAGGCACTAAAATATACTGTAACTGTATTTTGCATAGAATTTTGTGGCATACTTCTGGCGGCATGACAAGCAAACTTTCTGCTCTTTGCATTTTAGCAGTATATTAAATTATATACTATAGTAGTACTCCGTAATTAAGGTGGTGTTGTGCTTGGTTCATCAGCATTCAGTGCAGACCAAGGCAAGTGATCGACAAAAGCAGCACAAATTTGGGGCACCAAGAGTTGAGCTTGAAGAGACAAAGCAAAGTCTCCAGAAAGCTAAAGAAGAAGGAGATTTCATGGCCCATTGCCTTCAATCTCTTAGAGAAGAGTTGGAACTAACAAGAAGAGAGATACAGCAGTTGAAGACAAGAGATGTACCCCAGCAGAAAGTACCGTCAGCGGATCCCGATGAGATTGAAGAGCTAAAATTCATTGAGCAACCATCATCAAAAGTTGAAGTCAAAACACAGACCGGAGAAGATGATGATGATGAGATCGAGTTCCAGAAGAAGAGGTCAGTCAAGTTTGCTAGTCCCCCACTGCTTACTAAGGTCATTGACAACAAGGAAGATGTTAAGAATGAATATGAGACAAGTCCTTCACAGCTCAAGAAGAAATTGAAGAAGAAGCCATTAATCCCTTTAATTGGTGCATTGTTCTCCAAGAAGAAGGGAAATCAGGAAAATTGATCTTAACTTGTCTCCCTAAACATGTGTTGAGGTGATAGGAAACTAGCTATGTTACTCTACCAGTAAAATTCAGCTTCTGGCCTTGTTTTGAATAAGAAAATGATAGAGGTCTTAAATAAAAGATCTGTACCATTTTATTTCTAAGCTATTAAGTCTGTTACTCAATGGTGTTTCCTCTTTATTAGTCAATCTTTTTGATTTATTCGTTCAATTTAGAAGCGATCAACAAGAAGTTGACTAATTTCTATATATAGTACTAAGTACCTATAGTATCTTCATGACTTTATATAAGTGAGAAGCTGGTGCACAGGATTCCAAGGAATCATATGATCTTGTTCATTCTTTTGGTTTTTGGGTTCATAGATTTAATTTGCAAAAATAATTCTCTTCAACTTCTCCATCATCAGATACACGAGACTAGAGGGCAAGGAGCATCATATGTAGAATTAACTTACTCTTATTGACTGCAAAGTTGACCAGACATCTTATACTATATCAATCGAGACTCTAAAAAGATAACGGGCTTTTTTTTTGGGCTGTCAATCTGAGAAGCCCCTAAAGTGCTCTTAAATGGGGCAATTTGCACGATTTTTTGGGGATGGTTTTAATTTTTGTCCCTCAAATTGCTGGTCTTTAATTTTTGGCCTTCGCCTAAAAATCTACGGGTTCCGGGTTCAAACCCTGCTCACTCATAAATTTTAAAAAAAAAAATCACAAGATAAAGTTTGGATTCACAAGGAAGAATTTGCCTGCAAAACTTTACCTTAACGCAGAGTTTGCTACCTTATAACGCAGAGTTGCCTTAATGTAGAGTTTGCTGCAAACTCTACCTTAATACCTTATAAGGCTACCTTAAGGCAGAGTTTGCCTTCAGGCATAAGACACCTCCAAAACTCTACCTTCGTTTTTTTTTTTTTTTTAAAAATTGCGAGCGGGAGTTTGAACATGATGCCTTGGACTGCCTAATTCTATCACGATACCATCAAGCCTAGACAACTCAAAGAATACCTCTGGACTAACAAAAACACAATCCGCCACTATGTTATTTCTTAATCTCACCCCCAAATCTTTACTACCAGTTCCGCTCTTACCAATGACAACCTCTGCAGAGTGTCTTGCGAACTCTCCACTCCGACCCACCAAAAATCGGCCTTAAAAGATGACCCAACAAACATAATCAAACCAGATCTGTGGCGTGAAGAAAAAGGGGAAGGGAAGGGCTTTTCCAAATCTGTGGCGTAAAGGAGAAGGGGAAGGGCTGCTCCTTTTATTTTCCAGAGGCGGCTCTGTTCTGGATGAAACAGAGAAGGGGGGAAAGGGCTGTCCTTTTAAATTTTCAGATATGGTATATTTTGTACTTTTATACTTATATTTTGTAAATAAAGAAGAGTATCCCTATGTTTTGTAATATAGGGTATTAACTAGTATTATTAAGTCATTTTCTCTTCAGTTAATTCTTAATTTATGCAACTGTCAATAACTCAATAGGGAGTAATATGTGATGTAATGCTATTTCACCCACCCAACTAAAAATACTAAATTTTCATTTTGAGTTGATAATCTCGTGGTTGTTGAGATGCAAGGTCTGAAAATCGTATATATCCGTGTATGATTTCTTGACATTGTGCTAGAACTAGAAATTCGTGTATATATATTTGGGAACCCTGAACGTGCATGATTTGATCGAGCAATTGACATATATTATATCTGGAAGATTTTATCTCATATCTTTGTTTGATCTCACAAAACACTGACGCTTCCTTGATTCAGAGCAACTATTTGCCATGTTCATTGAATGTTTCTAAGTGAAACACAAAAGTAAAGCTGCAACTTCAAAATTATCCCACTTTTATATATATTCTCGGGTCTAATCACAAAACAATTACTCCATAAAATTAGCACTCCTTTCTGCGAGAACATGTACTACAATTAATTATTGTAAAAGTCCGACATGAAATCCAATTCAGAAACAAATGAAGATTTTCGTTCATTGGTGTACAAATCTTGTGTAATTTTCAAATTCTCATTTTTCAAGAGCTACACATTACAAAGTTTTCTAATCCTTAATTTTTTTTTGTTTTTGTTATTTCGTCACCATCTTGGTTTTACGTAAGAGAATGGTGGAAGAACATTGAATGTCGATTAGTGATGGGATGGAACAAAAACCAAGGGAATAGTGTTATATGGTCGGTAAGTCGGTTATATTGAATTGAATATGGACGTAATGGTGAAGGCATGAATATTTATTTTCGTTTATAAGAAAATACTGCAACCATTCTCCTATCTAACTAGCCTCACATGTATACATGTGAAACTCTTCCACACAAGACAAGGATTTTATTAGCTCCCATTCTTGTCTCAATATTTTAAAACCATGAAAAAGTTGGAAAATTTTAATTAGTCAATGAGTGAGTGGACCAGTAGTTTAATTAGTTGTCATTTCGTTAATAAATTCTACACAATTTAAAGTTTAAGTTGCTAGATTTCTGGAGTAGCCTGTGGCTTTTGAGTGTTGACTTCAATGTGGTTCACAGCATTTCCAGCAAGATTTTCGGCCTTAATAGTGGCCCTTTCGTATATTTTTCATAACCAGTTCTTTTTGCCCACAAATAAGCATATAAAATTGTTCTATTTACGTTTTTTATGTAAGAGTATAAATATAATTAAACAATTCATTAGCAGTGTCGACACTACACATGAGTTGATGACCTGAAAAACATAAGTATCTATTCGATATGTTTTAATTAATATTGTTAGTACATTAACTATACTCTTTTGATAAGGTTAATAAACGGTACTATCTAAGTATCAATTGCAGTATTTCAATTTGTGATAGAAGTAATGAAGGAAATAACGTCTACTTTATGTGACAATGCATACACTACCATTTAATATTTTTGTGATTTTTGTCACGTTTATGAAAATTAAAATTTCTCTTTCTACCTTCCTTTTCCAAAAAGAATTTGTAGGTCTATCACGCCACGTAACGATTCCTTAATTATTATGTATTTAAAAAGCTCTAACTGATCTCTTTCTTCATTTTAATTTAATTTTGTGAGGTAAATACTTATTCAAATTGAGTGTAGATACTAAACTAATAAATACAAGACACGTGTTTTTTTTTATGTATATACATTTTTTCCTTAACTACTTTTAAGTAATACTATAAATTTTCGCTTGAATTTTTAATTCACATGATTACATTACTTGATTTAGTATAAATTTACCATTTTGTGCCATCGTGAAATTGAAGAAAAATCTTTTAGATTATTGCCTTTTGAGTTAATAAAAGTTTGAGCAGTTATTTCACTTGGTGGCTGCGCCTTAATGATTATGCAACTTTGTCGTGAAGCAAAGTGCAAAGTGCAAATTGGGCAAATTAGGTACTGCCACTAATTAATTGAACAATCATGTCTTGGAAAAGTAAAAAACGGAACATATCATGTTAACCCCAATTTCATATTCACACCATCTTTTTAAACTAAGCAATCATCGTTTTCTTCATAATGATGCGGCACTTGCCCATTTGCCAAACTTTCAAATATTTGCCTTAACAATATTTTAAAACCACAAAAGAAAGATTCTCCTTTTCTTTTTTCATCTTTAATTTAAAATTAAAATGCTCTGACTCTAAAAAAATGTGACCAAGTGATCAATAAAATGAATTGAGATTCCAACTTTCAACGAAGGTAAAAACACTTGGATGATTTCTTCTTATATGTCCAAGCTTTATTTGTCTTTGGTGAGAACTACCAGATATTCTATAAAATTAATTGAAATGCGCAAAATAAACTCAAATAGTTAAAATTATACCAGCCCATCAATCTTTCTTCGTACTATAATATAAACAGCATGTGCTGGGAACTTTGCTAATAGATTCCCACACATTATATTATTTTATACACAAGAAGAAAACCTTTGACCATCCAAAAAAAGCCTTGATCATTATAACTCATTTTGATGGAGAAATCAAAAGGAAGAAGATCAAGAAGAATGAAGAACCCATTTTGCATGCCAAAACTCAGAGGCAACAACTGCACCCGAAAAAGTAACCAAATATCATTGCTGGATCGATTCCGACAAGCTGTTTTCCGATTAATCATGTTATCTGCTATGTCCAAGACCACACAACAAGAGCAACGATCCAATTCATCACCTATTTCTTCACATAGGTCTTATTATTCACATGAACATCATCATAGTGAAGCTGTTGCTGACTGTATAGAGTTCATTAAAAAGTCTGCCACCAATGATGAAGGCGCTGACGGTGACTCCTCCGAGGTTATCTTTCCTGTGCCTGTTATGTGAAAAAGATTAGTATTATTATTACTGTATCAATTAGGGACTTCTTTTTTTTCTTTTTCTTTTTTTCTTTTCACCATTTTTTGGGGGGTTTGTGTTTAAAAGTTGGAGGCTTGATTTGAGTCTTGAGACATAGATTGTAAATTGTTGTGTAATGGAAAGATACAGCAGAGCGAAATGTAGGGATCCTTTTGTTCCATCTTCTTTGCCTTTTTCTTTTAAAGCCATCCGAAGTCCAGCATGACTTTCTTTTCCTGTGGATTAAACTTGTAAAAAATAATAAGAATCTGTACGATCAATTCTTACGAAACAAAAGTGTAATTTACCATACATATATAAATATGTAATTCTTCTTTTGATCAAATATGTAAAGCGTTTAAGTTCTATCTATGAATAATTTAAAAAAATATTTATAAAATCTTATTAGTTGAAATTCAACTAAAAATTAAAAATCTACGTTAACCACAAGATGATTAATTTAAAAAGACGGTGAAATACTCTTACTAAACATGTAAATATTTGTAAGTGGCTAAGATTCAAATTCATGTCTAGTGTCTAAACTATGAACATCTAATTTCATACCTTTTTTTTGTTCGGATTGCCCTTCTTTTGGGGTGGTCTTTAATTTCTCTCCCTCAAATTGGTGGCCTTTAATATTTGTCCTTCGCTTAACACCTAGAGGTCCTCGGTTTAAATTCAGACTCAGTAAAAAAAAAAATCGCAAGGTATAAGTTGGGATTCGCAAGGCATAAGTTTGTCTTAAGGCAAACTTTTACCCAAAATAAAGTTAGGCCTTAAGGTAGATGTTTGCAAAATTCCAGCGCTTTTTTCCTTAAGGCAGAGTTTGAAATCCAACTCATGCCTTAGCCATAAGCTGGAAGTTGGGGTCCAACTTATGCCCTGCGAATCCCATCTTATGTCTTGTGAAATTTTTTTGATTTTTGACTGAGCGGGGAGTTCGAACCCACACTACAAGAAGGTATAGAAATCGCAACAAAATTTTTTTATATTTGGCAATAACTTAGTTTTATTATTGGCAAATGGTTTTTTTGTTGCCAAAAAATTTAATTTTGTTGCCATAGTATTGATTATTGTTGCAAAAAGTACTTTTGGCAACTAAAAAAAAAAGTTGTTGCAATAACAGCCGTTGGGAAAAGTTCATGCAACAAAATAAATTTTTTTTGTTGCCAAAAGTACTTTTTGCAACAATAATCAATCTATGGCAACAAAATTTTATATTTTTTCTTGTAGTGCCAGAACTAAGGGGCTTTTAGCCAAGGCCAAAAATTAAAGACCATTGATTTGATGATTTGAGGGTAAAAATTAAAGGTCACTCCCAGCGAAGGGCAATCTTGCAAATTGCCCCCATTAAAGCTACACAAACTACCCATAAACACCAAAATAATTACCCTTCGAAAACTAATTACACGAATGCCTATTCAACCCTAAACCTAAGGGAGAATTGGATTTTTGGTCCTTTACAAACTTTATTTAGTTTTATGACCTTTTTACAAGCGATCTTCATTTTTTACACATAAAAAATCTGGAGAAAAACACATAAGAGATTGGAAAAAAAATATTTTCTTCTATTCAAATTGTAAGAGTGCAAGAGATCCTATTTTCACCTAAATTAATACCCGCATATCCATGCACACATTTTTTTTTTATATTATTATAAACATAAGCTTTGTCTTTATGCAGTGAGGTGAGGATAAAGCCACAACTTTGCCTTTATCCTTTAGCTTTTACTCAGGAGTGCTATATTTTTTTTTTTCTTCATTGTTTTCCGTTTTATCTTTTTTTATTTGTTTTTTCTTTTCTTTTTAATAGGGGTGGGCATAAACACCGAAAACTGAAAAACCGGACCGAACCGAATTAATTCGGTTTTTCGGTTCGGTTTTGGGTTTTTTTAAATAACAATTTCGGTGTTCGGTTCCGGTTCACCGGTTTTTCGGTTAAACCGATTTTTTTTTTTTTTTTTTTTTTTTTTTTTTGAAAATTTACTACATGAATACAATTTTTTTTTTGGGAAAAAAACATAAGTAGACAATAATATTACAATATTTACATACTCTTAGCAACTAAATGTTATTAAACATTACATGACAAGTTAAATGTTTTATAGTAAATCAAATTGCTATATATAACGAAACCCTTCAGACGTGAATAACTCCAATACCTATTTGTTGTTCATAGTATAACTGCTTTTATACAATTTCATACTTTCTCCTTATTCTGCAAGATTTTTTTCCAGCGTTTTTTTCTTACCTTTTCTACTTCCTCCTTATTCTCAACTTCTTTCATTGTTCCATAAAAAATAAAATCTCAGTTTTCATTTAACACTATAGGATATTGAATACAAGTATACTAATAATTTGAGTGTTGATTTTTATTATATATAGTATAATAAAAATGTTATACATAGAATAATATTCATATAATTTGTTTCACCTATTATAATAAATTAGATATAACTCACATAATTTAATTATACACTATATAAAATTTTATATACCTCGTATGATTTTATTATACGTTGTATAATACATTATATTTTGTATATAGAAGATATTATCTTGTATGTGTGGATGATCACTATGGTTGGATTCTAAAGTCATTAAACCTTCAAACATTTAGTCTAGCGTAAACCTCCGTAACTCGAAGCAATCAAGAAGGAAAAATGAAAATAAATGGAGAGATGTGTAATTGCTAAAAAAACCGAATTAAAAAACCGAAACCGAACCGAACCGAACTTCAAAAAACCGAACCGAACCGAACTAATTCGGTGCGGTGTTCGGTGTCCACTTTCAAAAAACCGAAACCGAAAAACCGAACCGAACTTTGAAAAAACCGAACCAAAAAACCGAACGCCCACCCCTACTTTTTAAAGATAAGAATATTAGCTAATTATTTTTAGGCTAATAAAATATAGAAAAACTAAATAATTAGACTACAACAAGAAGTAATTAAGAAAATACTGAAGTTACTAATTTATTAAGATTTTAATTAACAGAAAATATATTTTTATGAAAGTAATTCTTTTACAAATGAAAACAAAACTTTTATTTAAATATGAACCTACCTTTTTTAGTTTTTCTCAAAATTAAAATTTGCTCAAAATGATATAAAAACTAAAATATTAAATTAATTTTTTTTTTTGTTGAACGAATGAACTTGTCCTCTATGAAACCATGTCAAATATGATACATATCATGTTAGTGTCACAGAGGACTAATGGGTTTTTTAAGGAATGAATTAGTTCAGTGTGATACGCTATTAGTATATGATATATACCACGTGAGTATCATAGAAGACTGAAAAGTGTTTTTGTTTTTGTTTTTATTTTTATTTTTACTTTTAAGGAATGAATCAATCTTTGTGATACCCTGTCAGTATATGATATATACTGTGTGGGTATCATATATGATTGAGCTCTTTTTTTGAAGGAACGAATCAGTCATCTATGATATCTCGCGAGTATATGATATATCATGTGGGCCAGTCATTCATGATACTGTCGATGTCGATATGTATATATACCATGTGTCAGATCATAGAAGGTCAGCGATGTTGGAATGAATCTGTCATCTATGATATCCTATCAGTGTATAATATATTTCAGGTTGGTATCATAGAGGACTGGGTATTTTTCTTAATGGAACAAACAATCAGTCTTATGATACCATGTCAGTATATGATATACCATTTGAGTATCATAGAGGACTGAGTAGTATTTTTTGAAAGAATGAATCAGTCTTCTATGATACCTTTCAGTATATGATATATACCGTGTGGTATCATAGATGATTGAGTTGTTTTTTTCTTGAAGGGATGAATCAGTCCTATATGATATCCTATTAGTATATGATATATATCAAACCGGTATCATAGAGGACCGAGTGTTTTTCTTGAAGGAATGAACCGCCAAGCTGGTATCATAGTATATTGCAACAATATACTTCAACTGCTACTGATTTGATATACTCTGTATGCCAGAACAAATTATTTTTTGAGAAAAAAAAAACATAATATATTAGTTATTCTTCTTATTGATATACAAAAAATAAAGAAGCCAAATGATAATAGAATTAGATTATGAAAATCACCATAAATTAAAAAGAAGAATAAACAAAAAACAATAAAATAGGTGAATGAAATTAGATTATGGAGACAAAAGAAAAAAAAGAAATAAAAATTTAAAAAGAGACAAGAAATGAAGAAATTAAAAAAAGAAAAGAAAAGAAGATTGGAAAAAAAAGGAGCTAGAATTAACGATGAAATCAGATTATGGTGAAAATGAAAATAAAAGTTAGTATGATTAGGGGGAAAAAATATATGAACAAAAAGGAAGAAAAAAACGAGAAAAAAGAAGAAGAAGAAGAAGAAAAGAAGATGAGAAGTAGAGAAATACAAAAGAAAATAAGAAAAAGGGGACCATTACCTATAAAAGCTACAATAGGTATAAAGGATAAATAATTTTGGGGGTATGAAAATAAGGAGGGCATGGAAGGGTAATTAATTTGTGCGCAATGGGTATTGGTGTTCTTTTCCCAACTTAGGAGGAATTAACCTAAATAAATGACCACTCACTCAATCACTTAAATTAAAGCATAACTTTACCCCGAATAGACATAATTTGCTACAATATCATGCCTTGTGAAATTATTATTTTTTCACTTTGTTGGGATTTGAACCCGAATCTCTAATTTCGTAGACGAAGCGAATAAAAATACTTCAGCTCGCAAATTTTCATTAAATGAGAAGTAGGGATAAAAATTAAAGTCCACCGATTTGTGGGACAAAAATTCAAGACCTCCGCGCAATTTTTGCTTTAATCCCTAGTTGGGTCAATAAAATTTGAGATCAAATGGTCCGAGCGGCCCAATTCTAACGGGTCGGGAGTTATCCTAGAGAGAAGCCCGGCATCTCCCCGGTCGAGTTGTCAATTGTAAACTTCCGTCAATCAAAAAGAATCCACAACTCGCTAGTCACCATGGCAGGTACAGTAGAATTTGTGAAGCAAATTGACTTCTCTTTCAGTTAATTCTGTTGTTTGTTAACGATGCTAATTAATTCTCAGGTGGACAATCTGAGAGAGAAGACAAGGTCTCACTAGAAACCACTGAAGAAATCCTACAAAGCATGGAAGTCGGCATGACATTTCGCGACTACGTTAGTTTTGCAACTTTGCACAATTCTTTGTTTCACTATTCATAAGCTTACACCAAACTGATATTTTAAAAGCTGGAAAAACAAATATTGTGTCCCTAACTTTGTATTATTGTTCATACTGGTGCTCGTTGATTACTTCAAAGATGATATTAGGTCCAGAAAGAGAATGTGGTTGCATTATGTGTTATGTAACTGCTAAATCCAATAGGACAACCCTAGCCCAATAGCTGCTTGACCTTTAAATTGGGAAAATCCTCTTATCTATTTAGTTTAAAGCTGTTGTGTTATCATCATTTATGATTTTGATGAGTACTAATACATAACAGCAGTATACCACAAATGGGGTCTGGGGAGGATAGAGTGTACGCAGACCTTACCCCTACCTTGGGAGGTAGAGAGGCTGTTTTTGATAGACCCTCGGCTCAAGTAAAGCAGAAGCAACATCAGGATAGCAAGAAAGACTAAAGCAGAAGAGCCAACAAGTAGTAGTAGAGACTAAGAACAAGAAATATGTGAAACATAACAGCAGTATACGCCTTCTAATTTGAAGTTTTGCATTTGTGGCTGTTAAAGTAGTTCAAGAATTTGGTTGTGAACAACAACCTTCTCTTACTCGCTCCATTTCCTGAAAAAAGAGAATGTACATAGGCATGCATTATAGATGCATAAATGTTTGCTTCGATTTGATTAGAGTTCTAAGGGCCTTTCAATTCTTACATTGAGGGTCGTTTGGTTCATGGACGAGTTATGCAATGATTGTAATATAAGATTGTCGTGTGTGTTCCCATATAAATTGTGTAAATGTTAACTATACGTAGAATTTATTCCAGAAACTAAATACTGTATTACCAATTTAGAGTTGTATTAGTAATACAAAGTTCTATACTGAAAACCGATCATTGTTGTACTAATAATTTAGAATTGTGCCAGGGATTATTTTTTCTTATATGACAAATAGAATGAGGCCTAACAGAATATTTTAGTCATTTGATCATTTGTTAATTAACGTATATTCTGGTCAATACATTGCGTCTAGTGAGGTAGAATAACGGTTTTATGAACTATCAAGAGGTATGGTGTGATCAACTTGCAACTTTTTCTAGTTAGAATCTGTAGAATCTGTATGACGTATTTACAGCTGCCTACAAATTTATTATCTCCTGTTTGTTGGATCCGTGAGTGAGAAAATTCTGTTTGCTAAAACAGCTGCTGTTCCTCTTCACTAAAGTGTCTAGGCTGTCTAAGCAATTAATAGTGACATAGATTTTGCCTACATGCAGAGTGGTAGAATCAGTTCGATGGATTTCCATAAGACATCAAATTATCTGGTGACTGCCAGTGATGATGAGTCCATACGTCTATATGATGTTGCAAATGCAACGTAAGCATCTTTGCTTTGGCTTTGTTGGCAGCATATATGCTTAAACTTTCATACTTTCTGTATCATTGCTCCTTGGTTCTTTTGGTAGGATGTGCTACAGTTCTTTTAGTCTCTGAATAAGTGATACGTTAGAAAAGTTAAAAGTTTTCTCTTTCAAGATCTCAACTTACAATATATTTTTATATTCCTTCCCTGCCCAAAAAGAGCAATTTTTTTAATAAAATGGCGTATTGGTTGTCAAAAAATGATATGCTGCACCCAGTAACCATTTAAATTCCTTTCACATCTATTAATCATTTCCGTTTGGGGATTGAAGTCAGCCTCTTTTTACTATTTACAGATATGAGCTAAGATCCTTATTGCCTTCTTATTCATCACGTGTTAGACTGGCTGGGCTCATAAAAATTAACTTATACATTTTATAATTATAAGTTAGGGTGGCTTCTCATAGGAACTTCTTGTTATAAAAAAGGGCTTCTCTTAGGAACTTGGGCAAAATGCTCTTCTTCTGTCTTCTTTTTTGTTGGATATGTTTTCTTTTTGTTAAAATGTCATCTTGCTGTTTCCTTCTTCCAATGTTGCTGGAGATGCTATGTAATTTGTCCGTCGCTGCAGATGTTTGAAGACTATTAATAGCAAAAAGTACGGGGTCGATCTGGTTAGCTTCACTTCTCATCCTACGACTGTGATATACTCATCCAAGAATGGGTGGGATGGTATGCACCTTATTCTAAGATGATAAAATTCCTGTGAACAATAGTTGCAAAGCAGAACAAGTGACTTACTAATTTGTCTGATGGACTGTTTCAGAATCTCTGCGACTTCTTTCATTGCATGACAACAAGTACTTGCGGTATTTCAAGGGTCATCGTGACAGGCACAGTGCTAAACAGTATCAACTTTTATCTGGCTTTCAATGAATATCAATCCTCAGTATGAAGTCTGTATTTGTCTTGCAGGGTCGTCTCTCTTAGCTTATGCTCTAGAAAAGAGTATTTCATCTCTGGCTCGCTTGATCGAACTGTTCTACTTTGGGATCAAAGAGCTGAGAAATGCCAGGTAAAGACCTCATTGACATTATTTATCCATACCAAATGTTTTCTTCATTTATCTGATTAATGGATAAGTTTACTGTTCTTAGGGCCTTCTTCGAGTGCAAGCAAGACCAGCTACTGCTTATGATGAGCAAGGCCTTGTATTTGCTATTGCCTTTGGAGGATATATAAGGATGTTTGACGCACGCTATTATGAGAAGGTTTTGCATTTGATACATGAAATTGAATTACTGGTTTGATATGCATAATATTTGTCCATTGCATCTTTAGCTTTCATTAATTTGTCGAAAGTTAACTCTTTGAAGGGACCTTTTGAAATTTTCTCTGTTGGTGGAGATGTATCTGATGCTAACACCGTTAAGTTCAGTAATGATGGGAGACTTGTGCTTTTGACAACTATGGACGGGCATATTCATGTGCTTGATTCGTTCCGTGGCACACTTGTGAGTTGTTTCCATCCTTAAGTTCCAAAAGCATTTGGATTTTTGTTCAATAGTGTTGTGACTAAATAGGCTGTGCATTTACTCTGATACTTCGTGCAGTTATCAACGTATAATGTACAGCCTGTTCCAAGTAGTTCAACGCTGGAGGCATCTTTCAGTCCAGAAGGAATGTTTGTTATATCAGGTAATAGATTCGTCATGATATTCATGCTGGGCTCTCGTAATCTAACACTTCTCTGGCTTGTCCTTTTTGAACTTTCCAAATATTTGGTGTATTGGCCATTCTTCTATTAGCCGGAATGCAATTTTGTGTACTAGTGTTGGGTCCTGATAATAAGCTTTGCTTCTATTGGGTGAGGTTCTGTTTGTAAGTGGTGGGTCCGCATGGCTGGGGTTGCGTAAATGGAGAATATTGCTTGAATTTGACTGACTGCTTGGTTGATATCTGGAGATCTCCTATAATAAGAGTTAACATTGTGTGTTGCAGACTTAATAAAATAATAAATATAAGTGTCCTCTTTCCAATAGTTTAAGCTTTTAGATGAGATTGTCCCGTAAGCCACCATGGACAAGAGCAGAAAGAGGTTTTGTGTTCAAGTCTCATTGCCAATCATTAAGAATTTTTTTCCTGAATGTTTGACCAAAGAAAAAGAATGATGTGTTGCATGCCTAAAATATATAAATAGAAGTATCCCCTCTCTAACAGTTTAATTTTTTTGATGAGATGGACGCATAATTCAACATTTTTCATGAAAGATGGATAATGTTAGGAGTGATCTTATTCAACAGAGGGAGCACGTAGCACGCACAGGATATAATGAGAAAAAATAACTTAAAATGGTTGTCATGTTCTCCATAGACCTCAAGTATAGTATATGTAGACCTCAAATGCAGTAGTCCTAAGCGTAACAATGTGATGATTGAAGTTGATAAAAGTACATTTGGTAGACCTAAAGTCACATGAAAGGTAATTGTCTCAAAAGACCTACAATCTCTGAGAACCACTTCAAATTTAGCTAAGAGCAGAATATAACAAAAACAAAGGATCCATATAGGTGATAAAACTATTGGGAGGGATAAGTGTAGCATACGCCAACAGATTTGTGATTGAGGCTTAGTTGATTGATTGACAAAACTGTGAATGCTCGTTGACTTGCATGTAATGAGTTCTTACCGGCAGAGCATATAATTTGCTTAAAATTTCCTCCTCTTTTCCTGCATTAAATTAAGATCACCTTTATCTTGTATCTTTTGAACTATGTTAGTACATTAGTGAGTCTCTTCACAAGCACATTCACAGAAAGTACCCCTAATCGAAGTGGTGCACTAAAAATAACGAAAATTTTGTGCGCAGTAGTTAGTCTGAGATGATCTTAAGCCTCAACTAGGAAATTAGTTAAATTTTTCTAGAAGAACTTCATTCAACTTATGATAGGAAGGAGGAGAAAGAAGGAAGCTTATTCAAGAAGGAAGCTTATTCATTTATTGCTTTAGTTAGCAACTTGTCTTTTGGTTGGGTAAGTAGTCTAAGAGCCCGTTTGGATTGGCTTATAAGTTGGCTTATAAGCTGTTTTCAGCTTTTTTGAGTGTTTGGCTGGCCAGCTTAAAGTCATTTTGTGCTTAAAATAAGCTCAAAAAAATAATATTAACTAGTTTATCTAAAGCAGCTTATGCTGAAAACAGCTTATAAGCCAAAAAAAATAAGTTGGACTACCCCAACTTATTTTTTTCAGCTTATAAGCTGCAAACAGCTTTAAGCTATAAGCCAATCCAAACGGGCTCTAACAGCAAGAATCACTTCATATATTATAACCTGTGAACTCGTGAAGCTGCTTAATCCTACACCAATGAGTTAGGGCAGAATCCAAACACAGAAGGGTATGTGGATGTCAGATTCTTTTGTCCTATAAATGCTTTAGATGAATAAGGCCAGTTTGTCTATAGCCAATTAGACTCATTTTGTTTTTCTTTACTTTATCCGCAGATGCATATCCTAATGAAATGAGGTCATGTTAAGAGTTTTATAATTATAGAGTTGTTTTTTTCAAGCAAATTTATTTGTTTATGCCATTTATCTCCCAAAAGAAAGAGAAGGTAAAATTCAAAATATAACATGTTGCTTTGAATTATTTTGCAGGATCAGGTGATGGTAGTGTCTATGCTTGGAGTGTCCGGAGTGGCAAAGAAGTATGAACATAACCTTGTTCTGCTACTATCGAAAGATTTATATTTGCATGCGATAAGAAGTGTATAGCCACCTATAATTTAATTATTTCTGAGGGAGACTCACGATCAGTAATCTTAGAGGAGGTTAATGGTGGTATTCTCTGGCAGGAAACTTTAATTGTAACTAAGAAAAGGAATTGAGAAGGAAATAGAATGCTTATGGACCAGTTTTTTATTTTTGCTAGTTTTTGGATCAGTCGAGCACTGCCTCCTTTCCTCACCCCCTCACTTCTCTATTGCTTCTCTTGCCTGTTTGTGTTTCCTGTTTACAATTAGTAAGTTCACTTCTCTTGGTATCATGCCACATTTGCGAGAATGGGATGACCAATATGTTGTTAGAATAAATTTTAAAGTTGAATCACTTGTTAATTATCAGTTATAAATAGCTTGAGAGAGCAAACATGATGTGAAAATAAGTGGAGATTCATAGCTAATAGTGAAAGGGTGAATGCATCACTTAAATTTAGAATTGGAAAAATAAAAAAAGATTTCAAGCAGTTGCTTCCATACAGAAGCAGTGAAGAGTCTTAGTTAGAAGAGATCTTCGTATGTTCATTAATTTTGCTTGTATTGACTAATCTAATTCTTCTATTTGCATCTCTTAGGTAGCCAGTTGGATGAGTACAGATACTGAACCACCTATGA
Source organism: Lycium ferocissimum (assembly GCF_029784015.1). Classification (NCBI taxonomy): domain Eukaryota; kingdom Viridiplantae; phylum Streptophyta; class Magnoliopsida; order Solanales; family Solanaceae; genus Lycium; species Lycium ferocissimum. The sequence goes on from NC_081343.1 coordinate 60,022,990, forward strand.
TCAAGTGGGCTCCAGGAAGCTTAATGTTTGTGACCGGCTCTTCTGAGCTCTCATTTTGGATCCCAGACTTGTCAAAACTGGCATCTTTTGTGGGAAGAAACTAGAGGAGTTTCATTCTGTTGTCCATGAGTTGGGAAGTGATAGAACAAGGCCACCAAAACCCGTTGGATTGTGCCTCCTGCGCATTGTCTGCATGATGTTAAGGTTTTGACAGATCATAATGCATGCTCCTCAGAGTGCTTTCTGAAGTAGAACACTGGACGATCAGGTACTCAAATGTTCTTTTATGTGGAGCTCAAAATTTCTTTTCTACGTGTAGTTTTCCACAAGTTAGTTGTTGCACGCTGTCAATTGTTTTATGTTGAGACACTGCCATGTAGTGATGCCCCTGATTCTTACTGCTTAAAGACGTCTGATCATCCAATCCTCTATTTTGGTCTTCTTTACAGTGGCGTGGAGTTGACAGGTTTTGCTCTCTCAGTTGTGTTTATAGCATTAGGTGGTGCTCTGAAAATATATGCGAAATGCTTTGAGCCATAACCATACCTCCAAAATATGAACCAACTTGCTGACAAGAAATTGTTCAGTGCTATATATTGGTGACAATTATGGATGATACCTCTGCTCTAAGTAGTTGTCATAAGTTCATCATTGTGGTGATCTATTTTTGTCAGGATCCCTCTCTCTATCTCTTTTCTAACCCCATCATTCTCTGAAACGTGCTATTGCAGCCTATACGGATATTTTGATGTCCATAGTTGCTGAATGAAATGGTTGTATAATACAACAACATCATACCAGTGTCGTCCCACAAGTGGGTTTTGGGAGGGTAGAGTGTACACAGACCTTACCCCTACCTTGTGTGAGGTAGAGAATAAATGGTTGTTAGAACTGGCGAAAGAAAATGAAATCTTTTAAGAACACTTGCCCCAGTTATTGGCCTGACAGGGCAAATGGTAAAGTCTTTAGGTGTTTCAGATAAGTTCTTGAGTTTGAGCAATACTTTAGCCTGATCATGTTTACTTTATCTGGATAAGGGTAGAACCCTTGGCTCATCTAAGCAAGCCAAGCCTATGTCATTGAAATCTGTAGTTTATAAAGCAAATTGGGGAGTCTAGATTCCATAGAAGGTAGGACAGCTTTTGGTAGTTTGTTCTTAAGCACGTAGCTATAATATATGTATGTGCTATTATCCAAGGTTGTAACCTAGTGATCAATGAAGTGGGAGAAGAGTCATAAGGTCTCAGTTTCAAATCGCAGCAGAGGCAAAAAACACTAGGTGATTTTCTTACATCTGCCTAAGTCTTGGTGGGCACTGGGCAGAGCTAACTGGTGGAATATCGACGTAAAGTATTGGTGGGCACTGTGCAGAATTAACCGGTGGAATATCGAGGTACATACAAGCTAAACTGGGCAGCACCGTCATCCAATAAGGAATTCTATGTGCAATTAGTTCAGGAACTGGCAAGATATTATGTGTTTAGAACATTAACAAGCACTGCAGTAGTTGAAATGTCAGAGAGCTAACGTCTGCATTTTCTTCCTTTCTTTTGCTTACAAGTCCGCTTGTGAATGCTGCATAATGCCCTGGGTCTATCATAGTACCATAATGACAATAGTTCGTTGAAAGCTCACCCTTATCTTTCTCTCGCCGAGGCAGGCTCGTGAAAGATAAAGATACCTCCCTTTTTTGCCGAATGATGCAACTTAGAGAATAAAAGTCCCCTTATGAATGCTGCATAGTGTAATGGTTCTGTAATAGTATAAATATGAAAATAGCTCGTCGAAAATATATCCTAGTTGATATCATTGACTTCTGCTGTTCTGCACTGTATTGATGTTCTGTCTAACATAATTGCAGTGTCGGCTACAAGAAAAATCAGTAGTTGGGAGGTGGAAGGATTGGTCAAGCTGAGAACTATGGTGGTATAGTCTTATTATTTAATGATTTATCATGAAACTTTGTTTGATTGTTTGAAGATCACATAGTGTTTTGTCACGAATGGAACTTTTAACACTTTTGAGTGCTCTCATATGATTAATGAGATTGCACTTTTGGGTGCTCCGCCTCCTAGTAAGTCTCGATTCATCCTGCTGTGTCTGGATATGCACGCAGCACCTGCAGAGATGTTCTGATGCTGTACTGCCGATGTCTTTAGCTGACTATCCTCTACCATTTCTAGATAAAGGAAAAGAAAAGAGGAACTTGATATTATTGATAGCAGGTGTAGTGCTGTAGATAAATCAGATGGTATTTCGATATTTGCTTCTTGTAAAATACTTTATCTGACTCAATTATTTTCCTGATGTTCCGTGCCTATACTTGAGTTTTACTGTTTCCTGCTCTATTGTGAGTTTCAATAGCTTTGTTCACTTACATTTCAGTTGGCTATAACATAGGAGAAGTTTATCAAAGTTAGTTTTTATGGTCCGTGATTCTTTTTTGTTTGGAGTATGTCGTAATGCTGATTTCTTCGGATGAATACTTCTTGTTAGGTCAATTTCTTTGTGTGGAAATTGACCGACCATGTTAGTGAGTTTGAATTATGTCAAGACGGTTATTGATTGGCTTAGAGTTGGTAGCTCCATACTTGATGAAGCATAGCAGAGGTGAAATTGAAACAATAAGTGAACGAAACTGAAATCTGGCCAAATTACAAGTATGTTAGCAAGTGAAAACTGATGCTGGTTCTTGCCTCATCTTACTTGTAAAGGACATTACGTACAAGTGGATTCAAAAAGTTCTAAAGATCATACTGGATCCACAACTAAATCTCCAAGTATCCATGAACTAGGAATAGAAGCATTGTCCATAATTTTCTCCAAACACATGCTCAGTAGAAGTTCAAGAGGACAGTGCTCCAAAGGGAATGAGGGTCATCAAAACCCGTAAAGCATGAAAAATTTGTCAAACCATATATGGGAAAGCATCCCACCAAAATCTTTGTGATTGGGACTGGCTTCATAATTATTGAGTGAGAAAAAAAGCTTTTGAAGGCAGTGGGGGCCAAGGGAGATGGAAGAAAATTCACTACAATGTGAATGAAGTGTTATGTGTGCCCATCACCGTAACTGGCCTGGACCATCGACGTCAGTGGCCCACATGTCAGTTAGATAGCTTTGTCTGTTTTTCTTTCGAGTCTGGTGACTTGCTTCTTCAAGACTCAGTTTCTTTACCTGTCATAATTATCTCCATTTTTCGGGTCGGACCAGGGCTGCTTGCGTGGGATTGAGTTTGTGGGTAATTTCATCTAATTGCTAAAATAAAAAAAGAAAATAAAAGATATATAAACCAAGGTTAGAGTAATAGAGTAGATAGAGATAAAAAACGTGGGAGGATATTTTTCTTTTAATGCAACTGGAAGGAAATATTTAAGCGGTAAAAGACAGATTCAAGTTATATGAAGTTAGTAGAAAATGAAATAATTTTTTTTTTCTTCACAAGTATGATCTGAGAACTTGATGGGTTCTTCCGAATGGCGTAGGCCACTAAATAGCTAGGATCCAAAATTCAGTTTCTTGTTGAGAGATCGCAATTATTTATCTATTCTTTTAACAGATCAAACTTTAGACATTGCCTTTGCATTTTTAAGTGGTAAACTTTATTGCCTGATCCTATTTACCTCTGAAAGGAAGACTTCACTGTTAGAAGGGATATATCAAATTATAGATATTGTACAAGATCAGTTTCTAGGGGAATAAAGGACTTTGCCTTTACATACGTAATGTAGAGCAGAACACTTGCATTATCCGATCATACGTTATCGGCTCAGTTGTCAAGGGGATATATAATTCAGATTACCCTTTATTGTATGGTACTGCAGCATTTCGAATTTCAGTAGTCACACTCCAATTGAATTTTCTTTTTCCCATAAACTATTTCCTATAGAAAATAAAGGGAAGAATAGCTGTGGAGCCTGCTGGCATTGGAAAACACAGAGCTATTAGAGAGTGAAAAGGAGCATGTGTGTATGAAGAGACAGGCCAAGAATTTTCTGATGATATTTACGATGAAAAAAATATACTACTAGGGGGTTCAAACCTCAAAAAATATACTACTAGTCACTCTATATTTTTCTTTCTGCTCCAAAATAACGGCCGCATTATATTGGGGGCAGGACCAGGGAGTCACTCAAAATCACAAATTTTCTAACAGCTCATCATTTTGCCATTGCAGTTCACGATAAAAAAGAGCAGTCTTATTAAATCATGATCATTGGAAAATCTTTTATAAAGTGTACTATTTGGATTGGATGAGATTGGATATCAAGAAGCCAGCCCTGACTAATTCACTCACTGTCACTGACAGCCTTTTTACTCTATAGCCTCATTAGCACTTAGGATTTCAGAGCTAGGCACCGCCCCAGGGTGGGGGACCCCATTGGTATGTCTGTCGCCTAGGCTTGTGCACGAATCGGGGTTAGATTTTGGCTATCATCGCGTTAAAATTTCGAATTTCGGCTTTATAAAATTCTCAACCAAACTCGATCCATTCTAGGTTCAATTCGATTCATTTTTATTATTTCGGTTCGATTACACAAATCAATTTGCTCTGTTTATTCGAAATTTAAACAAGTAACTATTTCATTTCAATTTTAGAGTAAACATAACAAAAAAAATGAGATCCTAAATTTGCAGCCTTATAACCAAGACATTAATCAAGAAAAAATCATAAACTTGCAAGCATAATAGCATATAAATAGCAAAATAAGAGCTTGACAACTTGTGCAAGCATACAAATCCGCCAACACCACATTACATATACTAAATTAATAATCCAACATCTTGTAATTTGCAAGCAAACAAGCATAATAACTCAGTTTCCATCCTAAAAAAAAAAAAAAAAAAAAATCTAATTTGTACACGCTAAGATCAAAGAACAAACAAAGCCATAGGTGGAGGCAATGGCCAAAAGGCAAAGATGGCTCGTGAGAAGAATGCTAAAAAGTTGAAAGGCCAAAAGGGAAGTCAGCTTGAGGCCAACAAGAAGGCCATGAATATTCAGTGCAAGGTGTGCAAGCAGACATTCATTTGTACCACTTCTGAAGTTAAATAAATATTACTTCACTATTAAGTATTTTGCGTATATATAGTTAGACTATTAGCGTATTAGTCACTAGTGGCATATAAATTCGGTTTGTTCGGATCGATTCGGTTGATAATTGAAGCCAACCGTATCCGAACCGTTAAACCGTAATACTTTACAATTGCATTTGTAAATCGAAATTGAATTATATTATCCAAATTGAATTATCCAAATTGTTTTGAATCGATTCGAAAATTCGGATTGAACCGATTTGTGCACAGGCCTACTGTCGCCTGTAAAAATCCTTGGAGATCACTGCTTCCACGCGCCCGCCCTTGTCTGTGGTCGAACCAAAAAATAAAAAATAAAATTCTCTTGCTGTTTGGCACAAAATCAATGAATAATAATATAAAAGTTATTATGTGATAAATTATAATCATGTAATGTTAATGGTATAAGTAGTTACTCTGTTTGAACTGCTTGATAAAAGAACATACTTACTTCGTCCCATAATCAGTGCCATCTTAGCTAAAAATACGCATATTAAAAAAATCAATAATGCAATCTGAAGTTTACTAAATTGCCTCTATATAATAAAAACAAATTACTTTTTTCTCTTAATTAGAGCATGCACAAGTAGTGATCCTTTTGACATTGGGAATCCAACAATACCAAGTTACTATATAGTTTTTCCAATCATCATTTAGATGTTACTTTTAATTTATCAGTTTCTGTTTAAGGATAGAGTTAGAAAAAGCTAGTCAATTATGTCTTGATTTACTAAGATGACACTTACTATGGGACAAATTTCTTTAGCTAAAGTGACATTTATTATGAGACGGAGGGAGTATTTGTTTTTAGATACTCTTATCCATATTCTATTTAGCAGATTTAATGCGTATTGTTATGAATAAGATAAACGGCCTGGTCATGGAAGTTTTGATGCAACAACATGTCTGTGATGCTCTTAGATGTTCAAGGTTGTACACCCGCTACACCGACTGTTTAACTATTCCGATAGGCTCAGATAATCTTTGGGATTTCATCACGATAGCGGTAGGTCATTGTAATTATTGGTCTTTAACGAGGAATTCCTAATAAGCATGAGTCATCAGCTCGTGTTGATTACATCTTGCCCTTCATCCACACTGTCCGTTCCTACCAATTGATGGCCCGTGAACTGTTCGGATGCGACGACGTGCACGATTCGCTGTCTGCAATGTCGTGACAAATCCACTGTACCTTATTTTAGAGGAAGGAGATTCGTAACTAGGTTTCCATGGGTGAACATGCGAAAAAATCATTGTTGAAACCTACAAATCAAAACGCAAACTTGTTTAACCAATGGGGAGGGGCGTAGTTGGGTGCTTCGTCCCCCTCTATACATCTTCATCCTATTCCTGGCACGTGTTCACGTGAATGCTGGGTGACCCTAGCACGAAAAACAACGAGAATACTAAATTGATAGCTAGCCTCTCGCGCCTTATTCACGCAGTGTGTATGGGAGGACGTGTGCTTCTTTTTTGTTCTCAATATTAAATTTCAGAGACTATATGTTAATTGTCATGCAGCTTTTATCTAATAACAACCAAATGCTGTACAAGTATAATATATCACAATTATATACGGAGAAATAATTTTGTTGTATTTCAAACTAAATTTTGTATAAGTATAATATTCACAATTATATACGGAGAAATAATTTTCTTGTACTTCAAACCAAATGATCCCTTATAGTGCTCCTTATTACATCTTGTAACGCAATTCTTTAAGTTAAAGACAAGATAATATGAAGTTTTAAATATAGAAAATGTGTTTTATCTTTATAGAATGTAAAATATGTCATATAAAATGAAACCAAATGAAATGATAAAGTAGTACGATTTGTTCGATTAGTAAACATCATGGCATGTTGCAAAATCTTCTAGGAAAGGGAAAGGCAAGGCAACTATTGGTAACCTAAAGTTTGGAAACGTCATTTCAAAGTCTCGTGAACGTCCATTTTAAACACAATCCTAATTCCTTTCTAACGTAGTTTGTGCTTGTTTACCTCTTTATTTTTCTTTCTTAGTATAATATTTTTCCCCATGGATTTAAGTTATACACATTGGCAGTGTAAAGATTTTTTATACTAATAGTGAATTTTAATTTGTTGTATAGCAAGTTATGTACCATTTTTACGGGGTACTAATTAATAAACAACAAAGAATCTACTTGTAGTTACCGAATCAATATAAATACATTTTTTTTTTATCGTCAATGCGTACTTAAACTCTTTTTCCATTAGTTAAAAGGGGAAGGAGAATTCACTTTTAAGTAAAATGGTCAATGGTCATCCAGCCAAGGCCAACATCAAAACCCTACTATAGATTATTGACTACTACTATAACAATAAAAATACCAAAAGTCATTTCAGAAAAGAATACCACAATCTGGTATTCCATATGAGAGAGATGTAAAACAGACATATTCAAGGCACGCATAAGATGATTACTTCAATGATATAGACACTTTGTTGACCAAATTCTAAGAGCAACAAATATGTAGACTAAATAAGACAATTCTATAAGTTATGCTCCGTATGGTATATGCGATAACCAATAGTTGCACATATATTGCTTCTTATGATATTGAGTGATTTAATTATCCGCTATCATAAAAATTTCTTCTCCGAGATTTTCTTCAAGTTAGATTCATTCTGTCCTATTCTCCTCTTCCTCCTTAAAATTATGGATGACCAAATCCAATTTGGTGAAATCAGCTACTTGATACTAACAGTAATTAGGGTAATTGTTAAGTACCTAGGGATTAGAATAGTATATATTAACATTTCCCTCCATGGGCTACCATAATTAACAAGAAAAAGCTGATACAAGTGAAAAGAGATTGAGGAGAAATTAAGAAACAAAATCAGCAATGCTGCAAAGATTAATAGCAAAAGGTATTCAGCAGTTCAGCAATAATTTATTACTATTAATTTTTAAACACAACCCAGTGTTCGTGGCCTGGCTTGAGCGCGTATGAGTTTAGCTTTTATATCCGGATAATATAAAGATTTTTTACGTTTTGTATGAATTTTGAGTCATATAGATCGTTTGTGTATCGAAATTTTATACTATTATTTGTTAGAGTAAATCCCACTTTACCCCCCTAACATTTAAAGGTTGAGAAAAGATACCCCCCTCACATATTGAATGGGAATGATAACCCCCCTATCCAATAATTTTCGGTGAGGATCTTTTATTTTTAATAAAGATCTTTTTTTCTTTTTCTTTCTAGAATTAAATACAATATATAACTCTTGTTATTGTCCCATTCACCTATTCTTCTGAAAATAATGAATAACAACTGCTTGAAAAATTCTATTAATAAATTTCAAGCTATATTTCCTTCATTATTATTATTATTATTATTATTATTATTATTATTATTATTATTTTTATTTATTTTTTTTTGGTTTGGGGGACTAGAGGGCCAAGATCTTAATTATTCAATAATCTAAATACAGCCTAGTATTAGTACCCCCGCGAGCGGATGATATTACAAGACACTAATATATGTTACATTGTGATGTCGCTTGTTTGAGTGCATTGTATCATAACAAAATGTCAAGTATCATCTAATTTTCAATATAATATACTCAAATTAACGATATTTCTGTGAAATTAAAGGAAACAAATTAAATATTTTTAAATATTATTTGATTTAATCTTTAGATTTAATACATAATGAATTTCTCTAACCCTTTTCTCATTTCTTACCGTCTAGCCGTTGGTACTCCGCATCTTCACGGAGAATTCAGTTTCACCGGGTCCATGTCGAAAATCTGCCTATGGTATGTCCAAAAAGTTGGGATGTTGTACATCGACTAAAAGAGAGGGGGGAGGTTCCTAGATCGCTATCAGATATTACTGGTGGTTATTTTTGTTTTTCTTACTATGATATTTTAATTATTTTCTTTTTCATTTAGTATCTTACGTTTAATCAAAATAATATCATATATGATTTTAGTCGTGATTTTGAATTCGTCCAAAATATAAATAGAAACTTTCTCTTGTTACTTGTCGTAAGATATATTAATAAATTTAATAATTACTACTTAGCACTATTTTACATAAGCAATTGAATTATCTTCTCTTTGGTTTCCAGTCCACCAAATTTTGTGTTTTAATTTTAATTGTTAATATATATATAGACGAAAGATTCAAAACTTGGATATATAGAGAAAAATATAAGTAAGATTTAACAAAGATTAAATCTCGTTTCAATGGCTAGTTTAGTGACTTTTTATTATTTTTTTGAAATTAATTATTTATTCTCATCGGAAAATATTGGATAGGGGGGTTATCGCTCCCATTCAATATGTGAGAGGGTATCGTTTCCCAAACCTTAATTATAGCATGTAATATGTCTTGTTTCCAAGATTATAAATCTCACATTTGAAGAATATTTACTGTAGGCTATAAATATTCTCTGGATGGCCTGATAGTGTAATTTGCTTTACACCAACCATGTAGATAATTTAAACTCAACTGGTGTTTTAATTTAAGATGCTATGACAGGTTATTTACTTTATTTCCTGGGTTCACATTAAGCTTAACATACACATTAAGCTTAACATAAACAATTACCTGATGTTATAAGTTACTACTTTTATTTGATGGTGCAAAAAAAAAAAAAAAATTACATTGTGATCGAGTGCACAAAAATTAAATTCTTCCATTACTGATCATCTTGAATTCACAGTCTCAATTAATGTTTAGGCTTAGAATATGAGGGTACCATAAAGGCTAGAAACCCATGGCATGTTTGTCCTATATTGCCGTAGGTGTAGGTACAAACAGTACAGTATTGCCTTCGTACTGTCTGCAAGTACTAACTCAAAACTAAAATTCCTCCATCCATAGTAACAGCAAAAACTCATAAAATTGCAAGTTGGTGCCGAGAACTTCGAATCACATAATAAACTTTCCGTACTTTAATTAACAACATTAGTACAAAGTAAGTACCAACTAAGATTAATACTACTAATTAACATTACCATATGGTCCATAGCTAGGCACACCAAATTAGTGCTAGTGCTAACATAAGACTAAATTAAAGAAACCAAATACCGATCCTAAATTTAGGGGAAATTAGAAGGTGTGCCAATGAACGAGTTGAGACTGAGTTCAAGAGCAGCCAAGTTATTGTGATGATCATCTGAAGTACGGTGGTAGCATTCTGTGTAGCTGCTACAGAAACTAGAGATCATGTTCTCTTCATGCATGGGAAATAGTGGCAGTGTTTCTAAAGCAGAGGCTCTTTGGTAATTTTCTTCTTCTTGCTTCAGTTGTTCCTCATCATCTAGGGTTTCTTCATAATGTTTCTTTTCAAGAAAAGGGTAAGCTGCTGGACAAGATGTCATGTACGGATCAACCCCAACCCATGTAAAATTTTGATGACTCATTGATCCGTCTGGTGATATTGAACAGTCCTGTTTGAACCATGAAGAACAATTAGAAATTTTGAATTCTAGTCCAAGATCTTGTTTTTACTAGTTTAAAAGTTACTAATTTAATACTCAAGGAGGTAGAATAGGAATTTTTTTTTTGCATATGATAAGCTCAGAATTGTGGAACATCCGAAAAAATTGTTCCTTTTAGTTTTTTTTGTGTCCAAAAGAAAGTATTACTCCAAACTTGAAATATGTTTTTCATTTGTGTTATTAGAGTTGGTTTAAGGTGAAAAGAGGAAGTAGAGAAAAGGGTATTTAATTTTTTTTATAGAGGATTAACCGGCAAGTCTGGGAAAAATGTTGTCTTGATTATGGGGCTAGCTATGTCCTTATATTTTTTTCTCCATTTCATGTGTACAAGAACGAAACATGGTGAAAAAAAGAGTAAATATAAACAACAAAGAATATTTACACCAACATTGGTGGATTGTCATCATAGCTTGAAACTAGTTTAAAGGGGTTTCTTTTGGGGTGGGGGGTGGGGTGTTAATTATTTTCCTGATTAAGTTATTGATAAGCACCAAACTTACCCTAAAGCTCTTCTCCATAGCCAAAGTTCCATAACCATAGTTGCCATTCTGCCCAACTGCTAGTACACCATGAGAAGAAGCTGATGGACAGTGAACACCTGCTTATGAAACATGCCCTTAGAATCATCCACAATATTACAAAGACTTTAACTTATATACATGTCTTTTAACATGTTATACCAAGTAGTATGTTTTATTTTCCAACACAGAGAGAGTGAATCTTCATCATAATGCTAAAAGTGAGAATCTTTTTTTTTTTTTTTTTTTGACAATATGTTGATGACCAATAAATTATGTACCTGGATGAGTAGTAGTGTTGTTATACTTGTGGTCATCAGCAGTAGATCTCCAAACAGGTCTCATTTGCATGGGGATATTATTATTATTATTGATATCAGTGGCAGAGGCAGCAGCAATGAGCCTCTTCTTTTGCCTTTCACGAGCTTTATGGTTCTGAAACCAATAAAACACATTCTTGCCTTCAATCTTTCCGTACTGTCTCAACTTAGCAGAGATCCTCTGAATCTGCTCAGCAGTTGGTGACCTAACTCCATTGTTGTAGTAAAGATCCTTCAATATTCTTATCTGGTCACTTGTAGGTGTCCACCTAGTACTGCTTTGCCTGCACATGAAACTGCTGCTGCTGCTGTTGTTGTTTTTGCTGCCACCATCTTCTATGTTGTTGTTTGTCATATGTTGTTGGTGAAGATAGTTTTGTTGTTGTTGGTGTTCCATGATAGGTAGAGCTACTACTAGTACAACAACAAGAAGAGAACAAAGGGATGTAGACAAAAGAAACAGATAAAAAGTGAAGAATGTGGCTATTAGGCTAGGTAGGTGAAGAATGAAGACTGAAGAGTGAGTTACATGGAAAGAATAAGAGAATTATAAAGAGAGTTTTTTGGAAGTGTTGTGGGGAGGAGGGGGCGTGGGTGGAGAGGGGATGGGGGGTGGGATGGGGCACATGGAGGGTGATAAGGAGAGGAAATCAGAGGGATATCTGGGAGAGAAGGACTGAAATCGACAGAGCAAAGGGTAAGAAGGGGAAAAAAAAAAAAAACGTATGGGACAAAAGAGGGGCTAGAAAAAGGTAGGATTCAGAGGAGTTTGCTTGGATGAAAAGGCAATGACAATAAGTTATGATGATTATTAAGTTGGAAAGAAAAAAGTATGCTTTATGAAAAGACAGAAGAGAGTATTAGAGCTTCTTCTCAATGAATGAATGAATGTATAATATGTTCTTGTGATTTTAGACTTCATTTGGGGGAATTCTTCTTTATGTGGAGATATATGGTCTCTTTGTCTCTGGTTAAATTGTGCCAGAAATTTAGGATATTTTTTGTACTCTAGCTAGTACTTACAAAAAGGTTAGTAGGGCAAAGTTGTAAATTTGTATATGCGGATTGCTAGCAATTAAAAGCATGAGGAGGACAACAAATATTCCCATTTATAAATACAGAGCAAAGATTCAAAAGTTTACTAATTTGCAAATGATGTGTGCTTGTTTGCATATAAATGCAGCTGCTATTGAGAGGAAGCTATTATTAAAGCCACATTCTCAGAAGTAGCATTAATGTCAGAGTTTTCTGCTAGTTGAAGCACTTGCAAATATCCAACTGATCATTCGTGAACTTCTTCAGCAATTGGAATATATATATTATCTTCCCCATTTTTAAGTTTTTGCTTTCTTTTCTTCTCTATTTTGATATAATACAATGCATCTTCCTCTTTTTTTTTTTTTTTAACTTCCCCATCCTTCATTTACCCATCGGTACGTACTGCCCCAAAAGAAATCCTATACAACAGCTACTAAAATGTACAATGCGTAGTAAACAATTTTGCTCTCAAAAAGTGTGGCCTCTCAGTAAATGAAATGGATGAAAATAACTGGAGACTAGAGTTCATATTTACTAGAGACAAAATACTAGGGGAGTAATATATTTATATCTGCTTAAACTTTGATAAATAGAATTATACAATATATGTACGGTGGAAGATAGCACGTATTCTGTGAAATAACGGGATGCGGGTAAACTAACCCAATCACCATTGTTATACCAAAAAAGAAAAAAAAAATGTAAATCGATTTTATAAGTATCATCATATTCTTAATTATGAGTCTTACCAAATTTTCAAACCGAGCTTTGTGGGTTTTCTTTCTCTAATTAATTTGGATAGGACCATGCAAGTATATTCATATTGACGTGCATCATTACATTTTTTTAACACTGAATATATATCATCATTCGTCGCCTAATATATTCAATTGGGATAATAAATAGGTTACGAAAAGTATACACACGAAAATACCAGCCACAGTATGTATTGATGAACTTTTTAGGGAAAGAACAAGTACAAAGGTAGTAGTGAAGAGAGAGAGAGAGAGAGCGAGAAGGTGAATGGGGTGGAAAGAGAATGGAATTAGAAGTGATGGCAGAAAGAAAGACCGGACATTGAAAGCCATGGCATATATCACATCTACATAATTCATAATCTGCAGCTATGGAACAGTAGAGCACGCTACCCAATATTAATTGCCACAACATTTAGGGTGGTTTGGTAGCTGGTTAGGATTATTCAGATATTAGTAATGCATATATTAGTTATGCAGGTATTAGTAATACAGGTATTAGTTACGAAGGTATTAGTAATTCAGGTATTAGTTATGCTAGTTATGCATAAATTATTTCTTTGGACGTTGGTTTGTTATATTAAAAGTTAATAAATATTATATACTTCTTAAAATTAAAATTAAAATATTATTTATTTAAAAAAATATTAAAATATTATAGTAAACATTATATTAAAAAATTATATAAAAATATGGTTTAGAAAAGGAAAGTATTTAAGTAGGATATGATAAGGTTAATATTGTCTTTTCAACTTCTTATCCATGTATTAATTATTCCGTCCTCTACCCCGCATAAAATAATATATAGATTCCCTCATAACTTATACATGTATTAGTTATGCGGGTTTCTAAATTGCAAACCAAATGTCGTACTAATTTTATACATGAATAATTTATTTCCGAAGTAGCTATCAAACGTGTTATAAGCATGCATAAATTAATACATGAATAAGGTGTCTCCTTACTAGCTACCAAACATTGTGTAACACCTCGTACCTCTTAACTAAGTTAGAACCAAGATAGAAATGTTGGGATTAGAAATTTGTCTCAGAATGGTAAAAGTACATCTACGGTAAAATGTACGGGATGTACTTCTTGAACGTACCTCACATGGGAAAATCAGAAGCCACTAGAATTTGGCATTCTTGGTACGATCTGAATGTACGGGCTGTACTTTTTGGCAGTACAATTATACGGGATGTACTTTAAGGTACGGGCCGTACTTTTCATCACATACCTCACAGACTAAAAATCGTAGTTTATGAAATTTGGCCCATGAGGTACGCCCAGATTGTACGGGATGTACAATATTGTACGGGCGTACATTGTGCCTGTACTTTTATTAGACGGGCGAACATTGTACCTGTACTTTCCCCGCTTCAGCAAATAGCATAAATTCGGGATTTCAGTTTTTAATCCCACTTTTCATATTCCCAAGCCCTAGCACAAAGTTCTTTTGCTCTCACCATTAGAGCACATCAAAGTAAGTCTATTCTAAGCATCCCAAGTGAATTCCAACATATATTCTTGAGTATTAAATAGGAATTCATTGTTCTAAACCTAAGGTTTTCAAGAAAACCAATCATAAGTATTCTAGACTAAGGCCTTTGGATTTCTTCTTCAAGTTCAGACCTTTTTACAAGTTTTGGAGCGATTAAGGTATGTAAGGTTTCTATCTACGTGCGAAAAAATCATTGTTCTTCCCCACGCCACGTTCTTCCATATTATACGAAAGTTTACCAAAATTAGTGTTCTAGACATGTTCATGATAACCTTAAGTACATGTACCATAATATACCATACTTGTATTAATAGTTCGTCATTGTGTTCTTAATATTCTCTTTTGGTTATTGAGAATCTGTCTGTAATCCACGAAAACCCATACTTTGCATTTCATGGGTTCTTAAATGCAAGATATGAAATTATATGTTTATTTTCATGAACTTTCTACGTGCTTCCATGTTTTCATACAAGTTATACTATATGTCTATCTTCATATTACAATACAGTCACGAATCATGTTTACAATCATGTTTATATAATTCATGGGCTACTAAGCCAATTATATCTATATTCATATTTTGGGAGTTGCACAGATTACCGAGAAGGTTTCATACCTGAATCTACGTATGCCAGCGTACAATAAGGATCGCTCCGCCCAGTTAGGACGATTCCTTTATGTTTACCTGTTGCGGGTTATTGAATCTATTCATGTCATGTTCATGTCTTGTACTCCGACAAGGTACAAGAGGGCTTAGCTGATCGGGCAGAGATCAGATGCCACGTGCTTACGTGGTGGTTACATGTCGGTTATATTAATGCTCTCTCACAGATATCTTTACAGACTTAAAATATCTTATTCATGTTATACATATTCATGTCAGATGATATTCATATTCATGTTCAGCTTACAGATACAGTTTCAATTTCAGTTATGTTAATTCATGTGCCATGCTTATTTCATTTAGTTACTTTACATACCAGTACAATTAGAATGTACTGACGTCCCCTTTTATGGCCCTGCATTTCACGATGCAGATTTTCAGGACGACGGATCAGCTCGTTAGGACTTTGCACGTACCAGCTATTGGTGAGCTCCATGTCATTCAGGGTTTTATCTTTATTTATTTATTGTCAGTTATGCAGTAAAGGTATGTCGAGGGCCTTGTCCCGGTAAACAGTTTAGCAATCAGACTCATGTCGGAGGTTTCATAGACTAGACTAGATCAATTATGTCATGTCAGATGTTTAGAGTCGTATAGCCAGTATTGACTCAATACTCATTATATTTTCAGACAATTTTCGCATCAAGTTTGAGCAATATTTTCATTAGTATTGTGATGACTCATGTTATTCATACTATTCATGTTTTAAAGGGTATTCTGCACTAGTACATGCCCCATGTTGATTCAGTAAGCCATGTGGTTCGCTCGGTCACATACAGCAAGGCACCGAGTGCCGTGTTACGCCCAAGACATGGTTTGAGGCGTGACACATTGTATAAATAATGCAAAAATTAATACATGAATAACTGTGTAGCTACCAAATGAATCCTTATATATTTATACTACTCATGCACAAAGGGTACCTAATCAAGTATTATGGTGGGATGAATAAAATTTCACTTTCTTCAATCAAAGGTTTCATGTTTAAATTACGAGAATATAATAACTTTAACAGGGAGTGTTTTACCCCTTTAATGAGCTTTATACAGTACAATTGTGAGAACCCTAAAATGGATACTCACCATGGGGATGAAAATAATAATAACAAGAACTAAGAAGCATACATAGAGAGATCCAAGTACATCTGCACCAAATAAAATACTTACCTTAATTAATTTGTGTGATGTATTTTTATTTTTAGTCTGTCCCAAAAAAATGATATATTTTTATATTTATTTAACTTTAAACATCTCATTTTATCTTAAGATAATTCACACTAATATATATGTACCTAAGATAATTTCCCCCCCCAAATAGAAAAAAGCAACGATTTTCTTTTTACTAGTTCTGACTAGATTTGAACCCTAGTCCTTTATGATTTTGATCTCACATCATTGATCAACGATTTTCATAATTCTGGTTTAAATATGCAGGTCTTGTATTTATCGGTTTGATATAAATATCATATGTTATAAAAATTTGGGTAAAGAAAGAAAAATACTTATACCAAGTAAAATAATTAACCTTGAGGGTTTTTGTTATGTTTGGTCCAAATGACAATGAAAGATGAAGCATAAGAGAGCGGAGGAAAGAGCATGAGTTCAAAACAATGGATGTTTAATTAGTGTACACGTGTCATCCATACACTAATCATATAATTTATATGATAAAATATAATAATATAATAAAGGGAAAGGGTCAAATATACCCCTTTACTTTAGTTTATTGGCTAACTTTGCCCTCCGTTAGCTAAAGTAGTCAAAGATACCCCTCCCATTACAAGTTGGGGCCAAATATACCCCTACCGCTAGCAAAGTTTCAAAAATCCCCTGATTTCTAACATATTTCCACATAAACAAGTCTAGTGATTGGAATTGGGTACATGGACGCCACATGGCATTTAACTTATTCGATGTGATGCATACGTGCCAATTTTTTAAAAACAAATTTGTTAAAAATGGCTTTTATTAAAAATCTGATTTTTTTAATTTTATAAAACCCGCTTCTTAAAAAAAAATATTCTGGAAAATTAGATTTTTTATTAAAAAATCTGGAAAATAATTTTTTTTAAAATCAAATTTTCATATTTTTTAAAATTAATCCAGATTTAAATAAAAATTTGGACACTTTGTTTTTAAAAAAATACTTTACAGTTTTCCAGATTTAAAAAAATCATTTTTCAGATTTTTTAACTAAAATATCCAATTTTCGAGAATATATTTTAATTTTTTTATTAAAACAAAAAAGTTTCAGATTTTTAATAAAAGCCATTTTTTAAGATTTTTTTTTTAAAAAAAAAAATCAATTTTCTAGACTGTTTTTTAAAAAATTGTCACGTAGGCACCACATAGAATAAGTTAAATGCCATGTGGCGTCCATATCACCCAATTCCAATGACTAGACTTGCTTATGTGGGAATATGTTAGAAATGAGGGGTATTTTTGAAACTTTGCTAACGGTAGGAGTATATTTGGCCCCAACTTGTAACGGAGGGGTATATTTGACTACTTTGGCTAACAAAGGGCAAAGTTGGCCAATAAATTAAAGTAGAGGGGTATATTTGACCCTTTTCCCTATAATAAAACTCATAACTAACTTATTATTACTCCCTCCGTCCCATAATAAGTGTCACCTCAGAAAAAACACGCATATTAAGAAACCAATGATGAAGTGTAAAGTTTACTAAATTACCCTTATGTAAAAAAAAAAATACTTTTTCCTCTTGATGATTAAAGCATGCACAAGTAATTCATCTTTTGACATTGGGAATCTAACCATCATTATTTAGAGTATTACTACTTCTTTTGCCTCTTACTAATCCTATCTTCCATAGGCCAAAACTTTCATTTTCACGTGAAACTCAAAATTTAACATTGTGAATCCAACTTTTGGCCTTGAATAAAGAAACTTGTCATTTTTTGTCCAAGGGCAAAGATGGAAAAAATTAGTCAATATATGCATTGGTATCCTAAGGTGATACTTATTATGGGATAAATAAATTTGGTTAAGGTGACACTTATTATGAGACGGAAGAAGTACATGTTTAAATAACAACACCAAATGTACATTAATTAAATCCTTGAAAGAATCCGTCACTTTCAGCGTATCGCCGCATATTATTAATTTTATGTTCATTTCACCAATAGACTGCAACTAGACCCGCAACTTCTTTCTCCCATTACCTGATTGGAGTCTAAAAATAGCAGGTTCTTCTCTTTTTCTTTTTACCCACAAAAGCCGTATCACTCTTCCTTTTTTTTAAAAAAAAATTGACATTAAATTTTAATAAGGTTTGATGTGATTTTTTTTTTATATAGAAATAAGTTTAGTTTTAGACTATATTACTTTAACAAATTTCATTACTAGTAATATATGATATAATTTAATTTAGCATATTAAGTATGAAAAATATCCATATAAATACCACTGTATAAAACATAGCTGAGCGATTAGTTTTAGAACATATTTATCAAGGGAATTGGGTACTGTCTCTTAGAGTTGATATATTAAATCTCAGTTTTGTTGTTCTCGGCTCTTGATTTGTAGGATAGTCTTTTCATTTTGCAAAAGTTCATTTTAAAAAAAAAAAATTTTTTTTGCATGTCCCATACTTGAAAGTTGAAACCATATCGTTTCTATTATTTTATTTTATCTTATACAACATTTAATATTTCCAATAATTCAAACTAACTTAACATATTTAAATTGATTTTTATATATGTAATGTTTTCTATATCAAACATGAGGTGAGTTCGAGGGTTGTTGTTGGGTGGAGTAGCGGGTTGGGGGGTGAGGGTGAATATGAGGTGTGTTCGAGGGTTGTGGTTGAGAGGGTGGTTGGCGTGGGGTTAAACGGGGAGGGGGGTGTTGTGGGTTTGAGGTTGGGGAAGAAACAATTAATATAGAATACAACTTGTGGGACTTGTTTTATCTATTTCTATTAGAAAAGTTATTTTTCTCATTTTTAAGGAAGGAATTAAAAGGTTCCCGAAACTTTTGACCAACAACATGAGTAAATTTTTACTGTATAATCTACAATTTTTTCTTTTCGTACGCTGTCTAATTATACTCTTTTGGCCTCCATAAAATTTCCTTTTTTCTCTTGTTCCGCTAGACCCAGAAAATGGAGCGTAAATTTGGAGTTTTTGTTAAAAGAATTCCTCAAGAAAAATATTTTCTTTTTCAAAACTACGTGTTTGGTAAAAATTTTGCAAAGAAAAATTTACCCTTTTAGAAGTTTCAAGAACTTCATACATTAATCTGACGAGAAGTAATGCACTGCGGTTAACAGATATGCGAATAAATAGAGAGAAGGAAATTAAATTTAGATGTTCCTCTAAAAGAACTTAGAGGAAATTAAATTAATTGGGTCTAATAAATAGGGAGGGAATATATATACTCTCACCTCGAATTCATCGTGTTGCAGTCTCATTCCATTTTTCCTTCGATTCTGATTGTTAACAGACCCACTCTTTCTTGGGAGTTCAACTTTTGAGATTGCACTATTTACGTGTTCTTCCTTTTTCTGATTTTGAAGCTTACCATCATTACATTTTCCTTTCCTTACCATGCATTTATATATTGTTTCTTTCTCTCAGCTCTAAGAAAGGAAAATATAAAAAAGAAAGAAGAGAAGGAACTAATGCAATAAGGATTTATATGAAGAATTATACCTTGATTGACTAAGCTTTTCGGAAGTCAAAAGTATTTTTAAAAAAATATTTTATTTAGACTTTAAGATGTTTGATCAAGCTTTTAGAGAAAAAGATAATATTAGTATTTTTGAATAGTAATGAAAACTGTTTTTCAAAAGATGAAAAAAGTACTAATTTTTTAAAACAAGCACTTTTAGAACCTTGTCAAGCACAAAATGTTGCTCTAACATTGGTAATTTTTTTTTTTTTAAAAAAAAATTGATTACACAAACTACTTCTTTCAATAATTTTGAATAAAGTCTCCTTTAAAAAGTATATAAACCTTGTTTTTTGTGTGTGCATACTACATATGAACATATTATTAAAATTAATTCTCGAATTTAGTAAGAACCTGGTATTACCACTCCTACAATCTTTGTATAATATTTTTTAATACGATCTTTGTGTATCTGGTCCGTAAACCAACGTCTCCTGATAGTAAAGAGTGATGCCTATTCCCTTGGCCAGATTTTCTTTCAAAGTACATGAGACATTGATTTGCTAGTAAAGCTCAAAATCAGTACTCTTTGATCTTTCTTTATATTATTATTTTTTAAACGAACCGAGCCTCTTACCTCATCACTAGCCTTAGCAATTCTTGACAAGTACGTGTATTCCCTTTTCTTGCGGGTAATCATAATGTATCCTAGTATTAGTCGATAAATAAAATATACTACTATAATTTTGCCATAGCCTTTTGCAATATCTTTAAAGATTTTCCTAACATCATCTTCAGATCTCTCTCTACCTTCTTTTTCTACATATTATTATGCTACAAGTCTCAATTTTCTTTCTAGCTTTCTTGTCAATTAATTCATGGAAAGAGCAAACCAAATGCAGAAAAAAAAAAGGGCAAAAAACATATATGTACATGGTAAGGGGATATATTTACAGAACATGACGGTATTTTTCAGCTTACAAAATATATCAATAGACTTGTTACAAAATCTATACGAATTAGGTAAACTAAAAAGAAGCAAATAAAACACATTAAATAAGGTAAGGAAATCGTTTTACTTATTTTATCCACTTTTCTCTTTCCATTCAAAATTTAGAGATATAGTTCCCTAATTTTCTCCAACTTTTGCTTCCTTATTTCATCCACTTTTCTCTCCCCATTCAAAATTAAGAGATATTGTTACCTAATTTTCTCCAACTTTTACTTAAAAAGTCCATTATAATTGGTAATTTTTATATACAAAGTTCATACACCAAAAAACATATATGTCTAATTTTCGTATGCAATATGTATAACTGTATAGATTCTTATAATTTTTATATATGAAATATGTATAAAAATTATATGAGTATTTTGATTATTATAAAGTACATATAAATTGTATAAAATCTAATCAAAGTATGTATAAATTTTGAGAAAAATATGTATAATAAACTTGTAATTGATACAAACCAGATTCCATACAAAGTTCATACACCAGAAAATAAATATATATTAATTTTTGTATGCAATATGTATAAATGTATAAATTCGTTATAATTTTTACGTATGAAATATGTATAAAAATTGTATGTATATTGTGATAAAGTATATATAAATTGTATAGAATCTGATCAAAGTATGTATAGATTATGAGAATGTATATATGTATAATAAGTTTTCTGATAGATAACCAAATTCCATCCACATTTCATATACATATCAGTTTTCAACATTTTTAAGACTAATTGATATCGAATTTGTTCGCATTTCATACACATTATGCCGCATATATCTAAAAAATGACATATAGCAGACTCCATACACATTTCATACATATATTAGTTTTCAACATTTTTTAAAACTACAGTTTATATAATTTATACAGATTTTCAAAACACACAATGATCATATATATCTCAAAACGATAAAAATCAATTTTTATGTACAATTAATACACAAGTTAGTAATCAAAAATACTTTGTAATATTGGTTTGAAAATTTATACTAGGAGAGAAGATGGACTTTAGGTGAAAATGGTGTCTATTGTAGAGGGAGAGGGAGAGAGAGAGAGAGAGAAATATTTTAAAAAAGAAGAAGAAGTTGAATGGTAACTATTATAGAATTAAGTTAACATTTAAAATCAGATTTTTTTTTCCTTAAAAAAAGCCTAAAATCGTGGGTATCCCATTAAGCCCAAATTGGATATACTTTGTAATTTTGTTGGTATGTTTTGTAAATAAGGAAAAGTATCCTTATATTTTGTAATATAAAGTCTTAAATAGGTATTATTAGGTCATTTTCCCAAAAAAAAACCTAGCCGCTAACTTTAAATTCACTATTTGAATAAGCATTTTTTTTTATCTTAAGAAAAGAAGCAAATATTAGGGCACTGCAAATTTTGATGCGCGTGAAGGAAGTATAACTTACTATGATTAGATATTCCCACGTACTATAATATATGGCCACATATAGTGGTCCATTGAAGGAGAAATGTTTGATGGAAATAGTTGCTTTTGATGTACTTTTTTCTTAAAGTTTTCTCTCTTTTGTTGAGTTTTACTGTGGAGTGTTCTAGGTAGGTGGCTACGAGTTTAATGCACACTCTAAAGTTTTACCAATACATGTAGTATTACTATTATATAGAACCCAGACCAGCAGTTGGAGTTTGGACCACTACCAAATATGATTCTTTCTTTTAGTTCTATATGAATTTACCATTTAAAATATGTTGTTCTAATTAATGCTTTAAGTTGACTGAAAGTTCTTGCAACAGAGGACCACATGACATTTGTTCCTAGCTAGTTCTATCTCCTGTCCATATTATATCGTGTTTCTAACTTTTATATTTAGTCCAAGATAAGCAATTCTTCACATAATCGAGAATATATTAAATGTTATTTCCTTTCAAATTTAACCTCATTTAGATAAGTAAATTTTAACCTAACCAAGAAACCATATTTAATAAGTACTATTTAATTAAGAATAATTTAGTGAAAACATGTCTTACTTTGTAGGCGTGAGTGAATTTCTTAAATGGTGTACCCAAGCTAAAAACATCATGTAATATGGATCCGAGGGAGTATCTCTTTTACTTCGCAACTAGTGATTTATCGAAGAGTTTAATTTCAATACCGTGAAAGAATTTTCATAATGTCCTGCCGTAATCGGCTATAATAGTAAGAACACTAACCTGAGTATCTGCAACAATAATTTTTTATTTACATGATCTACATATTATTGTGAAATTTTGTTTTAATTTATGTATTGCGTTGGGTACTTGTATGGTTAAATATATACTGATTCTTAGGTGATTGAAAGCACTCCGTCCGTTCTAAATAGATTATTCCATTAGTTTCGGCATAATCAATTGAAGTCTTGTTAATCTAACTAGAAGTAATCCGAAAATGAAGATGAGATAACCTTTTGAATATTTTTAAATTCGAGTTATCTCTTTATTATAAATAAAAGGATGAAATCGTGAAGTCTAATCTTGTTTTAGTAAAATGGTAAAAGATACGATTGAATTTTATAATGAAAAACTCACAATTTTAGTATAATAAAATGATGAAGGCAAGATATATATATATATATATTACTAAAAAGGATCAAAATTCCTATTTTGTAGGCACTTCAATATGAAGGAATGTTTCCGCTGGGCAGTTAAATTCTTGAGCCCATTGCAATTGGGCTGGCCTTTTTAACGCTCTAAAGTCTAATCATCACAACATGAATTTAGCTTGGAGACTCGGACTGTGAGACTAGTTTTGCAATGAATTTCTCCTGGAGACTGGGACAATTTGACTAATAAGTTAGTGTACTTCCAGTATAGAGCAATTATCTAGGACTCTTGCATTAGCTATCTTTTTATATTTGAAAGTTATGTCATCCTCTATACCATTTGCTCTTTAGCAAGGGAAGGAAAAGAAAAGAAGAATGATGATGGGGTCAAAGTGGAAAACCTTGGGTGCATATTGCTAGACTAGTTCCTTGACAATTGTAGCATGTTTTTGTTTACATTCAGCAGACAGAGATATGAAGAAGATGGTAACAACAGAAAATTTCCTAACTTCCAACAAAAAACATATAGTCTTACTTAGAACAAGCCTCTACCTGATAGCTGCAGCCATTTCAAGTTTTCTTCTTATGATGAACATCTTTCGTCCTGACAAAGCACTTGTATTTAGAGCAAGCATAGTCCTTATAGCCCTTGTGTCATTTGGTCTTATGACTTACGCAGCCGTTTGTGTTGCATGCTTTGCCTTCCTCGGACCAGCCTGCTTATAAAACGGGATGCTTTGTGCATCAGACTACCCTTTTTTTAAAAAAAATTATATTTTTTAAATTATGAATCAGCATTTGTTGAAATTTCAATGAGTTTTCACATATATATTTATACTAGTGAATTTGTCCGTGCTTCGCGCGGTTTCAAGAGATATCGGGCGATTTAATAGAATATTTAATCGAGATAATTTGTTTCATGTATATAAAATGTAATTATATAAATATATATACACATTCACTCAAAAATTAATTATATTGTTAACTTTCAATTGTTTTTTATACAATATTTTTTAAAATTATCATTTTTGTCAACTAAATATATATTTCACTTGATATTTGTAAGTAGCACTCCATTAAACTTCTTGGGGGCGAAAAGATGAGGTTCAAGAGTATGTATGCATCAAACCTTTCTCTTGTTTTTGTAATACCAATTTCTCTCCAATTAAAGTCCCAAAACCTATTTATTTCAATAGCATGAAATGAATTAATATTACTATTTCATTATAATTGCAAGAAAATGACTTATCACCGTAATAAAATGATAAGAAACTATATTCGGAGAACAAAGAAGGAGAAGTGACAGCCTCTTTTATATACTTACCTTCCATACAAATTTTTATTGCTTAGTTCAAGCAAGTCGTTAATTATCTTGTATTGTATGCCATTAATAAGTTAATATGGATCTGTCCAGATTATTTACGCTACTCTTGTTTATCACCGCCTGCAATTTATGGAAAATGAAGAGATAAGTGAGAGGAAATTATTATGAACAAGAAAGTTAATATTTTCTAAAAAGATTTTAGATTATTGATGGGAAAAAATGAAAGTTGAACGCTGCATAAGCATTTAACCGGGAAGAGTAATCTAACGTGAAGGAGGTAAAGAGTTTCCTCCTTAATTCATTTAATTAACATGGAATATATAAAGGCATGAAAAGAGAAAAGTATCAAAATATTAAATAATTTTAGAGCTTTGAAAATAAAGTGAATGGAAAAATGGAACTCAAAAATAAAAAGACTAAGAAAGAAAAATAATTTTTTAAATCAGAAAGAGGTGCCAAGTCACTTTTACTTGGCCACAAAAGAAATGTTAATTTTCAAAATGCTGTAATTGCTTTGATGAGAGAGCTCACTGCTACAACAAAGACAAAATTTCAGAAGAAAATAATTAGAGCAGCAATAACAGGGAATGGCCATGAATAAGAAAAACTTTGGAGAAGTGACACAAGGCTGCGTCTGGAAATATTAGCCTGTTTGGCCAAGCTTCTAAAATCAGTTTATTTAAAAAAAAAAAAAATTAAAAATACTTTTAAAAAAAGCACTTTTGAAGAAAAACAGTTTGTGTTTGGCCAATTAATTAAAAAAGCACTTTTGAGCAGCAATTAGTGTTTGGCCAAACTTTTAAAAAGTGTTTCTATTTGTATTTTTCTCAAAAGTATAACAAGTGCTTCTATTTGTATTTTTCTCAAAAGTACTTTTCAAAAAAGTGTTTTTGGGCAAAAGCTATTTTTTTTTAGCTTCTGAAAAACTGCTTCTGCTACTCCCCAGAAGTACTTATTTTCTCCCAAAAGTTTGGCCAACACCTCACTTTTTTTTCAAATAAGTACTTATTGAAAAAATAAGTACTTTTGGAGGAAAAATAAGCTTGGTCAAATAGGCTATATGTTTAACCACAGTTACTCTTAAGAAACGTTATCAGCTCACAGGTAAAAATAATTTGGAAAAAAAAAATTGCACTAATCATGGATAAAAGCTAACCTCAACTTCAAAGTCATATTCTACTTTGATTCAATTCTATCAATTTTCTACATCTTAATGTTGTTCCTGATCTCCCTGAAAACTCCAATAAATTGTTTTACAAACTCTACTGAAAAGTAGGGATCTAGTAGCTCAGTTGGTTGGCTACCTGAACTTTTACCATGTTGGTGAGGGTTGGAATCCCCACGTTGTAATCCCCTCCCCATTTCCCCTTCCCCTATGTAATAAAAACAATTTAAAAAAAAAAATTGAAAATAAACGAAATATAGAAAGATTTCACTAATGCTCACAACCAATCAACACTCAAAATCCTTAAATATCAATTAACAAAATGGACTTTAAAGAAGAGAAGGAAATAAAAACTAATTCTAACTACTCATAAAATTACGAGTTGTTGATTATTTAATGCAATAACACATCTAGAATAGATTTAGGGAGCACAAAAGTTATCATAATAAGTCTAAATATTAAATGCTTTCCCATTTTAAACCTGAGGCTATTAACCCCAACCTCAGTTAGTCCTCCGGCCTCATGAGGGTGGGCCTGGATGGCCCTTGAGGTAATAAATACTTAAAATAATTAATATAGATTTATCCCAAAAATATATAAAATAATAATAAATAAAAAAAGATCAGGGAGAACTAAAAAAAGATTTTTCATAACTGAGCATAACAAGATTAGAGGTTCTTTTGAAATAAGATCATTCTATTTTAAGACTTTAATTTATTGTCAGTCATGTACTCTGACTTTAGGGCTCTTATTTGACCCCACTCGCGTTTCTCATCCTGAAGTATGGATGCATGCAACGCTCCGTGCATATATATTGTTTGGACAAACTAGATGTATATAGGGACACAAAAATGATATTCATTAATCAATATTATGATGAATCCAAGAATGTTACGTTCATCCTTTGACACATCACTAAAAATACTGAAATTGATGCATCATCAAAATTTTCAATGTGTAGTATAACTAGGACTCTTTAGGGAAAAATGTGACGACTTTAGCTCTTCAAATGAAAGTAACAATTACCTACATAAGTTTTAACACATTTTATTCTTTAATTCTTAACAATTTGAAGAAAAAAAAATCTTATTCACATCTAACATTTAAAAGTTTTCTTCCTCCGATAAATAACTATCCCATAAATTCTTTTTAAAAATAAAATTTGCAAGGTTAACCACTACCCACTTGAGTCTTAGTTGGGCTAACATTTTGAAGGCCCTTCTCTCTAGAAGGACTGGTTTGGGAGGTTGAACAGGGCTTGGCTAGTCCATTTTGACATCAATTTTTTTCTCCTTAGCACGTATTATATGTAATTATGTTTTTGTTTCCTTCGACCAAAATCTAGCTTTATTAAATTGAATTGGTCTATTCGGCTTTGTCAAAGGGTTTAAGGTTAAAATTTAGCCAAGATGTCATTCTCGGAAATTATGACCTAGCTAGAGAAACGGTTGAGATATCATAAAAAAAAAAAATGAGATCACGGCCGACGACAAGTTATCATGGTGATATCTCTACCTACAGGACTAGAGATTTCAAGATCTAGGTTCAAGGAGATCAAATAAAGTTATAATTGACGGTTCAACATTGTCAAAACGAAAAACATTTGGTGCATTTTCATGATGGAGACAATGTTTAGTAACAAGGATAAAACGCTAAAGATATTTAATAACGATGCCTGTGAACTCCCTATTCTAAAATTAGAGTTGAAAAGGGATTGTTCACCTTCGATCCCGGCTGATCCTCTAACAACTTTTTACTTAGTCCCGTAATTTTTGGAAGCCCAATTTGTGAAAGAAGAGTCCTCCTCATCTTTACTTCTTATTTTTGCGATAAGCCATTCCTATTTACGTAGATATCTTGGCCTTAGACCCCGTTTTGCGACTGTTTTTGACTTATTAATAAATTAAGATCAATGCGTGATCATTATGAAAGAACGTAGATGCTATAATTCTTAGGCTCACTTTTGAATCACATAGGATACCTTTGGTGTCAATATGTACATAAATAAATATACGAGATTCGAGTAGCCTCACCACAGTTTTAAGACTTTGGGGCATTAAGCTATGCACCCGACTTATAGCTTGTCTGGAATATATTTCTATGTCATTTTTTTTCTTCTATAACATAACTCGGGCGACTCCTCTAAAGGGATTCGCTAATGGCACAAGAGAGAAATTGCCAATTAACGATACGGATTCCGGATGCCCGATACCAGAGGACAAAAGAGCCATTCCCGATATCAGATAGATGACGACATAGTCAAAGTCTCATATTTAATGTAGTTGAATGCAATTAGCTGTAGTAAATAGGTGCCCAAACACACCTTAACCCCGTTAGTTAGCGACTCCTATTTCTTTTTAATTTGTGGTAATTAAACTTTTTATAATTAATCGCCAAATTAGGTAGTTACAACCACAACTAAAAACACAGAGTCAGCTGTCAAGATTATAGCAATCAAAACTCCAACCTTAAGTACTAAAGCATAACACCAAATAGCCTCACTACACATAAACACATGTTCTAGAAGGAGAAAGATTGCATTACATTAAGCTCCTGATATTTACAGATGCTCTAATGAAACAAGTAGCACTTATTAATCAAATTCTAATATTCAAATTGACATCAACATGAGTTATTACAAATACGGAGCAATAATTAATCAATGTGATTTAGCATTTTACAAAAAGAAAGAAGAGGCTATAGAAAAGCAGTTGAGATAAGTCATCAATCTATGGCTGCATAAATGGCTGAGTCTCTGGAGAAAAAGGGGTCTAATAACAAGCATGAGGACAAAGGACAGAAGTAATGGCTACAGCAATTAAGCCTGCTCTAAATAGAACTAGCGTTTGTTCTGAACGAGAAATATAAACAACAATGTTAACCATGAGAAGCAAACAAGCAATGGCTACAGCTATAAAGAAAAAACTTGCTGTAAGTATTTGTCTTTGATTGGAAAGTAGAGAATCTTCTGGTTTTTTCATAACAATTTTTGCCACATGTAATGAAAGACATGCTATAATTGTTAGACAAATAGCCTGTAATGCTAGCATGGCCTTGTCTAGCTATTTGCCACTTGGGCTCTTCTTTTGGCAAACATTTTTCAATCGACGACATCTTTTCTTCTAAGTTATTGGAACTCTTTGATGATGTACTTATAAATGTAAAGAATATGAGCAAAATAAGAAACTTATAAAGACGGTGAATTGAGTGTAGATGATTGTATAATTCGAAAATAATAAGATAACGTAACTAACGGGATAACCCTAATTAATAAAGACTCTTCCTAGATCTTTATACATCTCTTAACATCCTTCTTCAAACTATATTACACAAACCTGAAGATATTGGATGAGAAACAACAAGGGCGAATATATTGCAATTTACATAGTCAAAGGTGTTGGATTTCTCCTTTTATTTTTGCGAAAATTAAGAATCGATTGTTAGATTTCTGCAACAGAAAAAGAAATAGACAAATAAGGTATTGCATGGCTACCAGACTACTAGAACTATATAAAATATTTTGCACTTCCAATTTCTATTTTTTTGGTTTCTACTGGCTCTTTTTTTCTGCTATCTTCGATCACTGATCGAGCACGATTCATCTTATTTATATATTTCTTTTATATGTGTTTATCACTGTAAATATGAATATCTTGTATGTCATTTTTTCTCCTACTTTTATAAGTTGTGCTCATTGAAGACTAGATTGATTTTCTTATAGTTCAGTAAATTTTTTTTTTCTCTAGGTGCATTTTTTGTAGATAGTTAAAGTTCAGGTTTACTTCTATGTAGCTTTCTTTGTTTTAGATTTTGAAAATAAATACTACTCCTATTAAACAGTCTAAGCAATTGTAACAAGAAGATTGGAATCCTCCTCAAATAGTAACAAGAGTGGATTTTCTAACGTTTCTTATGTTCATCTCGTACGGTCCAAATCTACTTTACGCAATCTATATTTTTCTAATTATATTATTTTTGCTTTTATGCTACTGGTGAGACAACTTAATTAATTACTATTATTGAGGTTCTCTTTTATCTTTTATTAAATAAAATTATTCGAAATAGGGATTTTGATCACTTTTAATAAAATATAGATCTTTTTCTCATCATTATACTGAAATTGTTAGGTTTTCATTCCAAAATAAGCTTAAATTCGAAATATAAGTTCTATATATCGTAAAGAAAAACTCCTATTATCAATTTGTCAAAAACACAATAAATCTAACAAACCCATTTAACACCCTTTTTATTTTTTTCAAGTATGTCTGCACTTCAGTCATGCATATATGATTGAACTACATGTTAAAATGGGCTGAAGTATCAAATATGTGAGTATGAGAAAGAAGAAGTGACAAGAAGCAATCCCTAATGTCTGACTTTATCCAATAAGTGGATATTCGTTCAAAAAAAAAAAAAAAAACTCTCGATGAGTACTACTTGAATGGAGCGACCAAAATTGGACATCCCATGAAAATTTTACTTCATTATCTACACTACAAAATATTGGAATATACGTTTTTTTGTTAGAAAAAGAATATCATAATTTTGTTATTCATAATCATAAGTATTAACTGAAAACTGAAGTTTAAAAGGGGTTTCCCTCATGATCAAGTTACGCCATTGTCATGAGTTACTCCCTCCGTTTCAATTTATGTGAACTCATTTGACTGGACATGACATTTAAGAAAGAATGAAGACTTTTGAAACTTGTGGTTCAAAATAAGTCTTGAATATTTGTGTGGCTGTAGATCATTTCATAAAGTGAGTTTGTTTTCAAATTAGGAAAGAGGTCATTCATTTTGGCACGGACTAAAAAAGAAATAGGTTCACATAAATTGAAACAAAGGGAGAATTATTTAAAATGACAATTTTATCATTTACAAACCACAAAATTCATTTGTGAGTTTTAAGCTTATAAGAATCCTAAGAATGGAATTTTAAATTTTCACTTTAATTCACCGATTACTACTTAAATATTTGGTGATAAACATGAATATTATAATCATAAGTTTCATTTTTTAAATCTTAATTTTAATTATTTAGAAGTATATATATAAAAATAGACTAAAAAGATAAGACCCGAAAATATGAATTTATTTTACTTATAATCATGTGTTCGAAAGAAGGATGACCGGATAAATGGTTGAGATTTACAAATATACATTAAATTAGACAGTGTTTTCAGAAGTCACTACATTTTTGTACAAAATCCCTAATGATTAGCATCATTTTCTTACTCATTTGGTACATTAATGTCCTTACTGCTTGTCTTAGTATAGGTCATCTTCTTCACAAGGATGAACTCTTCATCTTTCATGTATTTCAGGAAGGTTTGGACAAAAAGCCACCGCTCGTAAATGTTCTTTTGGACGTGAAACCATCAAGTTGGGGTCTATACCTACCCCCGGCCCCCCACGAATAGGTGGTTTGATTTAAAAAAAAAAAAAAAAGTATTTAAATATCAAGACAGCGTGCCAGTGGTTCCAGTTGGCAAAACAAAGGAAATTGATACTCCTTCCTTTTCTATATAATTGATGTTTCAGGCTTTTTATATTTTTTTAAAATAGGTGATGTTTTAGGATTTAAAAAAGAAATTGATCTCATTCTTCCAAGATTACCCTTATTTACATAATCAAGAATTATTAAGTAGTTTTTTTTTCTAAACATTTTAATTAGGAGTAAGTTAGTAACAATACTCATAATTTTTTAGGAGTGACCACTTTCTTAAGGGTATGCACAAGCTAAAAAACCACTTATTATGAAACGGAGGAAGTATATGTGTAGTGAAAATTATAGTTGGCCCCATATTTTCAAAAGGAGTTGTGCT
This sequence comes from Lycium ferocissimum, assembly GCF_029784015.1. NCBI lineage: Eukaryota > Viridiplantae > Streptophyta > Magnoliopsida > Solanales > Solanaceae > Lycium > Lycium ferocissimum. The sequence goes on from NC_081343.1 coordinate 60,054,848, forward strand.
CTACTTCTTGATCACGGGGGAAGGCAATTAACTGGTCTGAGAGCCCGTTTGGATTGGCTTATAAGTGGTCAAACCAGCTTATAAGCTATTTTTTTTTATTTTTTAGGTGTTTGGCAAACCAGGTTATAAGCTAAAAAATTGCTTAGAATAAGCTAAAAAATAATAATAAGTGGGGCTACTCCAAAAAAAATAAGTTGGGCTATCCCAAAAAAAGTGTTTTTTGGTCATACTAGTTTATAAGCCATTTTTTTTAGGGTCTTTCACATATATATACATCTTAAGGAGAAATATTTACGAAACGTGACAATAGTTTTATATTTACAAAACATAACATTACAAATCCTATACAAAACATGCTTTATATTTAAAAAAAAAAATATTTTTAAATTATTTTTTATTTTTTAAAAATCATTTTTTAAAAAAATATTTTTTTATTTTTTAAAAAAAAATATTTTTTTTAAATTTATTTTTATTTTTTAAAAAAATTAATTTTTTTTTTTTTGCTCAAAAACTTATGTATGAAAGTTGTATGAAATGTGTATATCTCGCTCAAGACTTAAAAAGTTTGCTCAAAATTTAGTGTATGAAAAATGTATGAAATGTGTATATCTCGTTCAAGGCTTAAAAATCCGCTCAAAATTGTGTGTATGAAAACAATATGAAATTTGTATCTTGCTCATGTCTTAAAATTTCGCTCACATTTTCATGTATAAAGTTCATGTTAGATTTCGTAAAATTAATACAACTACAACAACATTGTATATAACTTTGATACAACATTCAAGACTTAAAATAATCGCTCAAATTTTTGTGTATGAAATGTGTATATCTTGCTCAAGGCTTAAAAAGTTCGCTCAAATTTTATGTATGAAAAACGTATGAAATGTGTATGTCTTGATCAAGGCTTAAACATTATGCTTAAAATTTTATGCATGAGAATGGTATGAAATGTGTATATCTTCCTCAAGACTTAGAATTTCATTCACATTGTTTGTATATAAATTTCATATTAGGTTTCGAAAAATTAATACAACTACAACAACATTGTAACAATTTTCATACAATATTCAAGGCTTAAAGTTTTCGCTCAAAATTTTGTATATGAAAATTATATTAAAAATTTTGCTCACACATACACATTTCATACAACTTTCATACGTAAGAAATATGAGGTAATTTTTTAAGCCATTGAGCAAAAAAAAAAATTAATATTTAAAAAAATATATATAAAAATTATTTTTTAAAAAAATAAAAATATTTTTTTAAAAAAAAATATTTTTTTTATAAAAAATATATATATTTTCTGGAAAAAAAAATAAAAAAACGAAAAATATATGAAAATCCGTCATGTTTTGTAATATATCGTTATGTTTTGTAAATAAGGAAAACTATCGTTACGTTTCGTAAATATTTCTCCTTAACATGTATATATACGTAGTTTTCCCTTTTTTTTAAGCTAAGCCAAACGGGCTCTAATATATTTGTCCAAGATGGAAAAGGTATGTGCATGAAACCTTCAGGTACAACAACAATAAAGCAATAATACCAAATAAAGCACAAACAATACATAATACCAAAAAGGTCCTTATAGTGAAACAGGCATGTTGACGGAGAGTTGCCTGTATTCCTCTTCTTACATACTAGTAACTAAAAAAGTTTTTAACTTTGTACAGCTCCCTTAAGCCATATGTAGTCTCTTTAATTTTGGAAGATGAATAAAATACGTAGTTGGTTTTAAAACATTAAAACACAGAGGTTTCGAAAACTAAATCTTTCAAAGCTCATCTGTTCAATATAGACTTTTATAAAAATCCAAACAATCCCTTTCGCCACCATTTATATAAAATTCTGTTTCCCTAAAACAAATATACAACTAATAAAATAGAAAAATTTAGTCACTAATAATTTACCCAACATAATTATATAAATAACAACAACAACAACAATAACATGTCCAGTGAAATCGCACATGGTGGAGTAAGGGGATAGAGTTCGACGCAGACCTTACTCCTGCCTTGAGAGGTAGGGAGGCAGCATAATTAAATAAACATGAAAAAAAAATCAAGGCATACATATATTTGGTGCAGTTAGATTACCGAACAAGTACTAATCAATTCAGTGAAGTTGACATAAAAGCAATGTATTATTTTAATGAATAAGCAACAGAAGAAGTTTAAGTAATCCAAAAATCTATTACCGAGTCATCTTATTCACTTATTGGGAATCATAAAAGCATATCTCAGTACTCAAATTTTTATATCTGAAAGGAATTTTCAAGAATTAACAAAAGTGGCTCTCCAGGAGTTGTAGCATGGAGTTGTTGTTCAATTCTTATGAATAAGAACCGTACATGCAACATACACCAAGGCAATAACCACAAACAGCATAAATATAATGGCTAAAGCCAGAATTATTGCTCTATATACAAGATTTACTTGGAGATGTCGTGTATAATTGGGTTCAATCACACAAAGCCAACAAGAAACGGCTGCACCCAGTAGATAAGAGCTTATTATAAGTAGAGATATTTGGTCGGAAAAGGAATCTTCTTTTTGCTTGATCTCAAAAATTAACCTGACTGCATATAGTGCAAAAATGCTTATGATTACTAGACATATATACTGGAACCTGTAGTAGTAATAGTAGAAGTCTTTCTCTGCCCAGAGGCGGATCTAGGATTTAAATTTTATGGGTTCAATCTTAAGATTTTTAGCATTGAACTCATTATATTTTTAAAGTTAGGGGTTCATATCTACTATTTATTATAATTTTGGTAATTTTTTACATATAAATTTAGGCTCCGCATCGAAAGTTTGGGGTTCAGTTGAACCCCCACCTTATAGGCTAGATACGCCTCTGTCTCTGCCAAGCCGCTGTTAAAAAGTTAATTTTTTTGGATTTTTACACCATCCACCCACAAGACCCCATCGCCCCCTCAAAAAAAAAATTTCTTTTTTGATTCTCTACACCCACCGCCGCACGCACCCCTTTTTCCCCTCCCGAATTTTTTACTTCATATTTAATTTTACCTTCATAAAAAAAATTATAAAAATTGAAAATTTTCTTTTTTGATTGTCTACACCCACCCCCCTCCCCGCACGCACCCCTACCCCCTCCCGAATTTTCTACTTCATATTTAATTTTACCTTTATAAAAAAAATTGTAAAAATTGAAGTTTGTATGGTTAAAAATTAAAATTTTGTAGGGGGTGGTGGGGTGAAAAAGTAAAAAAGAAACTTTTAAAACTTTTTTTTTAAGAAAAAAGAAAAAAAATTGTTGGCGGGGGGGGGGGGGGGGGGGGAGGGAGGGGGAGGGGCGGGGGGAGGGATGTGGTGGTATAGAAAACCCAGAAGAAAATTTTAAAAACTTTTTTTTAGGCGGGGGGAGGGGGGGTTGGTGGGGTGGGGGAGTGGGTGGTGCATGGGTTGCAGGAGTAGTTGGGGTTTGGTGGTTGAAGGGTGGGTTGGGTAGGGGTGGGGGTGGGTGGTGCATGAGTTGCGGGAGTAGTTGGGGGTTGGTGAAATGTCACTTGTGAACTTGTTTTTCCTACTTTGATTAGGGAAGTCATTTTCCCCATTTTTAAGGAACTTGTTTTCCTAAGGAAAATATTTTTCAAATTTTTTGACTAAACGAATATGAGAAAATTGGAAAACATTTTTTGTTTTCCTTCATACCGAACACACCCTTAGTATTAAATATTCTTGAAAATAGTCAATTTTTTAACCAAAAGAACATGAGAAAATTGAAAAATATTTTCTTCCTTCATACCGAACACTCCATTTTCCTTACACTCTACTCCTTACTACAACCTACTGAAATGGCGAACACTCCTCCTCCTCCTTCTTTGCCGGGGCGGAGCTATAGTGTTAAAGGGTGGTTCAGGCAAACCCAGTAGCTTTTGCGTAGACCCTATATTTTTACTATAGAAAAATAGTAAAGGTAAATATTATTTACTTGTGAACTCACATGCACAAATAAGCAGACGGTTCAGTGATAATGCAGAGGCTAGAGAAGCTCTCTCTTTCCAGAGATGTTGGTTCAAAACCCCACCAGTGCATATGTTTTTTTTTTTTTTTTCATTTTTTTGCTATAATAAGCAAGATTACCTTTTAATTCACTTTTTAAAATTAGAAGAACATATAAATTGAACTCATGCAGTTCTTTTCCTTTGGGGGTAACTTTTTCCCCTTTTGCCATTATACAGAATTTCTTTTAACACTTTATATTTTAACAACAAAATATAAGATTGACAAATTAATAAGCAAAAAGCAAACCGAATTCTCCCGATACTTGCTGCTACCATTCCTTTTCATCATTTTTTTCACAAAGCGAAACCGAAAATTAGATTTTCAAAATATATCAAATACTGATACTTGTTCGTTAGTTTGACGGTTATTATCAGGGGTGGCTTAAGGGTGAAGCTAGTAAAACCTTTGCTTTAGCCCCCCAAAATTTTTACGGATGAATTTTATGTTTTTTTTTTTTAGCCAATATTAAAGATTGTAAAAAGAAGTACAAAATTTATACAATAAAAGAAGTGAAATACAAAATTTATACAATAAAAGAAGGGAAAAAACTATGTACTTTTTAAGAGAAATATTTTAGAACTTTGAACTAAATTACTCAAAATCTTCATATTATTAAATAAAGTTTTTACAACAACATCTAAGGTAATGTATTTAAAATACATGACTAACATCTTATTAACTTGAATTAATCCTCACTATCATAAATATTAATAATAATGTTACTATGTGAAGTAAATACAACAATTATAAAAAAAGAAAAAGAAAAAAAAGGCAAGACTAGATTTTCTTTTTTACGTATGTGTATATATTTAAGGTCTCGGATTAAAATTTAGCTTTAGGCCATTAATTTTATTGAGACGCCCTTGATTGTTATACATTAGCTTGAAGTCGTTGTCCTGTCTTAAAATTCCGAACCCAGACCCCAAATCTTGGCTCTGCCTCTGCTTCTTCGGACGCTCTTCCTCCTCCTCCTTCTTCCGTTGACACACCTCCTCCCTCTTCCGACGCTCCTTCTCCTCCACAAAGGATTGTCCCTTCTCGTTCTGCCATTGATGCTCCTCGTCCTAGTACTTTCATTCCACCAAGGATTGAACTTCCTCCCGTTGGTCCTGTCCCTCGCTATGTTCCTCCACCCTATGGTCCGGCGAGGCTTCCTGCGGGATGGGTTTATTGGCCGATAGTCATATTTTGTATTGTCATTTCTCTTTGTGTTCTGGGTTTGGTTATACATAGGCAGTGGCGGAGCTAGGATTTTCATCTACGGGATTCAAAAATTCTAAAAGGTAACCACACGAAGAAGTCAGGAGATTCAACATCTACTATATATACATAATAAAATAATTTTAACTTTGAAAATACACTGTAATTTTTCACCGAGGGGGTTCGGATGAACCCCCGGAACTAACGTGGTTCCGCCCCTGTGAGTGGGAGATGAGTTCCTTTTTTTTGTTGCGATTATTTTGATTGCGGTGATTGGGACCCTCGTTCCTGGTTGTCTAGACATGGCCCGTTTTGCCGCAGATCCAGCTCCAGAGCCAGCCCGTGATTAGTTCACTTGCCATTGTTATTTTGGATAGCATGGCGTTTGGTTTCAGTTCGTATGTCCTTTTTTTTTTTTTTTTCAATTTCTTAAAGCATGGGGAAACGGTGAGAAGTTTGCTGAAGATAACAGTAATAGTTACGTAATGTAGTAAGAATTCTCTTCTCTCTATTTTATGTTGAATCGGAAATGCTAATGAAAACTCTTTCCATCTTTTAATTTATCTTTCTCTCCTTCGAATTGATGTTTTTTGAATTCTGAAACCCCCTTATATTATTGGAAAGAGGACCCTAATATTTATTAGTTTTAAGTCTGCAACACACGATGTTAACTCTTATTATAGGAGATCTCCAGATATCAACGAAGCAACCAGTCAAATTCGAGCAATATTTCTCCATTTACGCAACCCCAGCGATGCGGATGGCGGACCCACCACTTACAAACAGAACGACACCTTAGTACACAAAATTGCATTCCCACCAATAGAAGAATGGCGATACACTAATTATATGGAAAGTTCAAAAAGGACAGGGCAATATTCTTCTATTGACTAAGTCCATCTTAAATCTTGAATAAACCCATGTTAAGGGAACTTTCTGATTACTTTGTTTTTTGCCCTCTTTTCTTCTTAGCTTCTAGTGAAAGTTTCTGAATATGTGGTGGTTGAAAAACTAAATTTAGTGTTTTCTTGAAGTCATGTGGGTATTTTGTTACCAGTGCAGTGTAGTGGGTTTGAATGTTGTTGAAATTGAAATGCTATGTGGGATTAGTTTTGCCCATATTTTTTTGTGCTTCTAGTGAAAATTTCTGGGATTCGTGATGTTGAAGGCTGTTTAGCTTGACATGTTTTTTCAAAGGGAAAAGGGTCAAAAATACCCATCTTCTTTGGAAAAAAGGCTAAAAATATCCTCCAAACTTATTTTGGGTCAAAAATACCCCTCTCATGCATAAAGTTTTCAAATATATTGCCTCGGGACTCAAATTATCTTCCAAAATAACTCAAATCATTTTTTAAACCCATTCCATCATTTAAACCACACCCAACTAAATAATAACCCATAAGATCCTTATTCCCCCAATTACCTCAAACCTACGTATTGGGGGAATAAGGGATCTTATGGGTTATTATTTAGTTGAGTCCGGTTTAAATGATGGAACGGATTTAAAAATGCTTTTAGTTATTTTGGGGGATAATTTCCGTCAAGATTATGTGATATTTGAAAACTTTAATGACGGATGATTTTTGACTCAAAATAAGTTCAAAGGATATTTTTAGCCCTTTTTCTAAAGTAGATGGGTATTTTTGACCCTTTTCCCTTTTTCAAAACCAGTAAGCTGAAGAGGACTTAGTTTGTGCTAAGTTTGGTGTTTTCTTCAAGTATAGCATGTATTTTGTTATCAGTGTAATGTGGTTGAGATGGTATCTGGGTTTTGTTTTTTCCCCTCTATTTTGTGCTTTTAGTGAAAGCTTCTAATTACTACTCCATATTGTATAATGTAAATCTGATAGTTTTCTTTTTAAGTTTGATAGTTTTCTTTTTAAGTTTGCTAGCATAAAATTACTAATGGTATAATGTAATTTTCCTAGTAGGCGTTTGGACATGCAATTTCATCTCATGAGATGAAATTAGCGTTTGGACATGCGATTTCATCTCTAATTTCATCTCATGAGATGAAATCCCAAATCATCCAAAAAGGCATGATTTGGGATTTGAAATCATGATTTCAAAAAATATAAATGTAAAATTTGATCGATACGTTTATATTTTGTAAAAAAAGACCCATAAGTTGGTAGATATATTTACCAACCATTGGTATTAAATATTAATATGCAAGTTGGTAAATATATTTACCAATCATGTTTACTATGTGGGAGGATTATATTAAAGAGTAGTTACATTACTATTCATGTTAAATTTTCCTTTTTATTGAACTAAAGTTTGATTAATTGATGTTGTATATTTTAGAAAGGTCTTCTAGTAGCGTATTAATTTTATTATGAACTATGATTTACTCATTTGGTAAGATTATATAAGAATTGAGAAAATTTTGATGGTTTTCACAACTTGTGGGGTTTTTATGTTTATAAAAAAAACTGTAACTTAAGAAATCCAAATTGCATGTCCAAACATAATTTCATCTCATAATTTCATATCATAATTTCATCTCATGAACTGAAATCATGTTTAAACGGCTCCCTAATTTCACATGCTTCTTTCACTTGTTTGTCTAGAACTATGTTCACTGTATACATGCTTGATTATTTAGGTTCTCATTTCTCTATTATAACTTATACGTTGAATTGGAAATGCTAATGGTGATGTATTTTTGTCAGGACCCCTCTCTCCATCTCTTTCCTAACCCTGTCATTCTATGAAACATGGTATTGCAGCCCATACGGATTTTTTGATGTCCATAGTTGGCGAATGAAATGATTTTATAATACTACAACAACATCAACATACCCTGTGTGGTCCCACAAGTGGGGTCAGGGAGGGTAGAGGCGTACGCAGACCTTACCCCCTACCTTGTGTGAGGTTGCGATGAAATGGTTGTATAATACTGGGGAAAATAAATGAAATCTGTTAAGAACACCTGCCCCAGTTAGTAGCCTGACAGGGCAAATGGTGAAGTCTTAAGGTGTTTCAGAAAAGTTCTTGAGTTTGAGCAGCACTTTAGCCTGATCATGTTAACTTTATTTGGATGAAGGGTAGAACCCTTGACTCATCTAAGCAAGAAGCCTATGTCACTGGAATCTGTAGTTTATAAAGCAAATTAGGGAGTCTAGATTCCATAGAAGGTAGGACAGCTTTTGGTCAGTTTGTTCTTAAGCACTTAGCTATAATATGTCTGTGTGCTATTATCCAAGGTTATAACCTAGTGATCGATGAAGTTGGGGAAGAGTCATCAGGTCTCAGTTTCAAATCACAGCAGAGGCAAAAAACACTAGGTGATTTCTTTAGATCTACCCAAGTCTTGGTGGGCAGAGTTAACCGGTACCCGGTGTAATAGTTGAGGTACGCACAAGCTAACCCGGACACCACCGTCATCCAAAAACAATTCTATGTGCAATTAGTTCAGGAACTGGCAAGATACCACGGGTATAGAATATTAACAAGCACTGCAGTAGTTCAAAGGTCAGAGAGCTAACAACTCCATTTTTTTCCTTTCTTCTGCTTACAAGCCCGCTTGTGAATGCTGCAATTCCTGGTTCTATCATAGTGCCATAATGACAATATTTTGTTGAAAGCTCATCGTTATCTTTCTCTCCCCAAGGCAGGCTCGTGAAAGATAAAGATACCTTCTTTTTTTTGCTGAACGATGCAACTTAGAGAAAAAGAACTCCTTATGAATGCTGCATAGTGTCTTGGTTCTGTAATAGTATAAATATGAAAATAGCTTGTCAAAAAATATATCCTATTTGATATCATTGAATTCTGCATTTTACTGATGTTCTGTCTAATATAATTGCAGTGTCAGCTACAAGAAAATCTGCATTTGGGAGGTAGAAAGATTGGTCTAGCTGAAAATTGTGGTGGTATATTCCTATTATTGAATTGATTTGTCATGAAACTTTGTTTGATTGTTTGAAGGTCAAATAGTGTTTTTGTCACGAATGGAATGTCTTAACACTTTGAGGCTCTAATATGATTAATGAGATTGGACTTTGAGGTGCTCTGCCTCCTACTAATTATCGATTCATCCCGCTGTGTTGGGAGATGCGGCATCTGCAGAGAGCCAGAGACATTCTGATGCTGTACCACCGACGGCTTTAGCGGACTATCCTCTACCATTTCGAGAGAAAGGACAAGAAAAAAGGAAATTGATATTACTGATAGCAGGTATAGTGCTGTAGAATTGCTTCTTGTAAATATCTTGATCTGACTCGATTATTTTCCTGATGTTCCGTGCTATACTTGGGTTTTACTGCTTCCCTGCTGTATTGTGAGTTTCAATAGCTTTGTTCCTTTACATTTCAGTTGGGTTTCAATGCAGGAGAAACTTATCAAAGTTTTCATGGTCCGTGGTTTTTTTCCCTATAGAATTCGTTCTATTACGCAGTGCTGATTTCTTAGGATAAATACTTCTTGTTAGGTCAATTTCTTTGTGTGGAAAGTGATCGACCATGTTAGTGAGTTTGAATTATTTCAAGACGGTTATTGATTGGCTTAGAGTTGGTAAGCGAGCGACCATGTTAGTTCCGGACTCGATGTAGTAAAGCAGAGTTGAAATTAAAACAATAAGTGAACGTAACTGAAATCTGGCCAAATTACAAGTATGTTAGCAAGTGAAAAATGATGCTGGTTGTTGCCACATCTTACTTGTAAAGGACATTACGTACAAGTGGATTAAAAAAGTTCTAAAGATAATACTGGATCCACAACTAAATCTCCAAGTATCCATGAGCTCGGAAGAGAAGCATTGTCCATAATTTTCTCCAAACACATGCTCAGTAGAAGTTCAGGAGGACAGTACTCCAAAGGGAATGAGGGTCATCAAAACCAGTAAAGCATGAGAAACTTGTCAAACCATATATGGGAAAGCGTCCCACCAAAATCTTTGTGATTGGGACTGGCTTCATAAAAACAGATTTATTCTCTTAAATATTATTAAAATAACTAAAATAAAGTTATAATAGTTAAAGTCAATTTTCAATGCAATATGGATTGAAAGAAACCAGAGGTTGTTTGAGGCTAAGAGCAAGACTGTGGACTCTTTGGCAATGGATGTGGCAAGAGTGTGGACTCTTTGGCAAAGGATGTGGCTTTCTCTGTACTGTTCGAGCTCCTACAGGGCTGCAGCAGCTCATTTATAGCTTGCAAATTTAGTGATTGCTATATCCTATACTTTGTAATGTTGTTTTAAGTGTTTTTGATAGACCTTAGCTGGCTGAGTTGGCTTAGCTAAATCTGTAATGTTTACATTGGTGATCAACAAAGCTGTTAGTTACCCCAAAAAAAAAAAAAAACAAGAGAGACACAAAATTTATGGAGACTCGAGGAGTATAAGTAAGTTTCTTTTGGAGAATGTTTTCGGACCAAATACACCTCTTGGTTTCCAAGCTTTGCTTTTTTTTCTTTCATATTAATGGAAATAATTACTAAAATGATACTTATATTTCTCCTTCGATTAAAATTAAATCAACGAATAGCCAAAAGAGGTACCTAGCTTTTTGTGCAATCCTAAGCCAAAGTTGGAGGAAAAAGGGGTTATATTCAACCTATCAATTTCTTGTTTAAATGCTCCCTTGGCTAGATGGAGCATGCATGCATTTGTAGGGATCTAAGTAGGCACAGGTTGGTTATTTGGCCACTGAAATTTCAGCTTGTTAAGTGGGTTCAAATCCCCTTCCCCCTATATAATAAAAATATTTTTTTTTAAAAAAAAAGAGCATGCATGCATTTTCCCAGACAACGCAACAGTTTATGGCTTAATACATCGACAATCCTTTAAATTTGTCAGTAAATTTCATTTAGACAATCGAATTATGGTTTGTTCCAACTGACACGATAAAATATTTCTATTAGAAAGTTTCGGTTCAATTTTATTTTATTTATTTTATTTTTTATTTTTTTTTATTTTTTTTTGCGTGTGTTCTCAAATGCCCATTATTTGGATAAGTTAATCACTTAAAATATGTCAACCTCTTTAGTTATACGAACTAATCTCAATAAACAGTAAAACAACAGGCATATTCCGATTGAGGATTATGTGTACAACTAAAGGAAATTAAATATTTTAAGGGATTAACTTATCTACGTAATGGACATTCGAGATCACAAGCAAAAAGATTTCTAAATTTGAACCAAGGGTATCTAATAGAAACACTTTATGTTCATGTTCTCAACTTGAACAAACAGTACTTGTTGTCTAAATGAAATTGCATTATACCAAAGTTTAATAGCTTTTGCATGCCTTTGGAATTTTGGATTAGAAGTACATGTGTTACCCAAAAATTGATAAGAAGGGAGCGCAAGTTTTATTATTTTGATAGTTACACAATTAATTACTATTTCTGTTTCAGAATGATATGTTCTTGTCATTTTGTTTTTTCTGTTACGTGCATAAAGGCACGACCGGTATACTTGTCTAACTTCTTGTATAAAGTAAATTATTGCATCAGAAAATACATTGATTGTGTAATATTGAATTCTTTAAAATTAAATATCCATGTTACACGCTCATATGATATCAACCTAAGCGTTAAATGACAATTCTTGAAAGATTCATTATGTATTTTTGTAGAATGGTATATAATTTAGCCCCGAAAGTTGAGACTAAATTCTTGTGACACACTCGTTCATCACGTGCTGCAACCTTTTATGTACTCAACCTTTGTAGAGTGTGTCTAAACACACCGCTTGATCAATTATTGTCTATTTTTTCTGAACATGTGTAAAAATGAAATTGGATTTGTTAATACAGTGTACTAGATCTTTCTCTCATCATCCTATTATACTAAAATTGTGAGTTTTTCATTCCAAAATTCAGACGTATCTTTTATCATTTTACTAGAATAGGACTAGATTCCAAAATTTCATCCTTTTATTTATATCAAGGCACACATATATTGGCGCGGTTAGATTACTGAACAAGTACTAATTAATTCAGTGCCTTTATCAAAAATGAAGTTGATGACACAAGAGTAATGTATTAATGAATAAAATAACAGAAAGAAGTTAAATTACTCCAAGAATCTACTACCCAAGTCATCTTATCGGGAATAATAAAAGAACCTCTCAGTACTCAAATTTTTATATTTAAAGCGAATTTTCAAAAATTAGTATATATATATATATATATATCATGGAGTTGTTCAATTCTTATGAATATGAACCGAACATGCAACATACCCAAGGCAATCACCATAAACAGCATAAACATATCTAATGACTGCAGCCAGAAACATTGCTCTAAGTACAACATTTTCTTGGGGATCTAGTGTATGATTGTTTCCAGTTATTACCACACAAAGCCAAAAACTTATGGCTGCACTCAGTAGATAAAAGCTGAATGTAAGTAGCTGTATTTGGTCGGAAATGTATCTTCTTTTGGCTTGATATTCATGTACTCCCAATTTTTTATTTGTGCATGTATGCATATGATTACCAGACAAATAAACTGGAACCTGTATTAGTAGGCCGGCTCACCTTTCTTTGCCAAGCTGATGCTGTTAATTTTTTTCAATTGACATTTAATCTTTATCTTGCTAATTAATGAACTGCGCCGATGTAAAAAATGAATGGAATAGAGATCAAAATGTAGGGTTATAATTTCACACGATGACATATATTGTTCAAATATTACTAATAAGAGAGAATCTTGGTGCTATCCATATCTTCAAAAAATTTGAGGATGCACGTTTGTTAGTACTAATCTTTAGGTATGTATGTGGCTCATATCAACGAGTATAAATTTTCTTAAAATTACATTAGAAAGCGTTTTGGAATTGTGAACTATTTTTTTTTTTAATAAATATAATTTTTTTTAAATAAAGTATATTTTAATCATATTTACTTAAGTCGATAATATTTTAGCCATGTATGTGTGTGAGTGATGAGTGGAGAGGATGTGAGATGTATTCTGATCAATGCGTGTGAAATGGAAATGTATTTTGGTGAAAAATGAACGGGCCATAACCAAGTTGTCTATACAAATGGGCCTTATACCTTATCGGACCTTTGTTATAAATTGACAATGAGCACCAATGATAATGGAGCCCATCCATGCCATGACTCACTTGGTCAAAAATTAAAGACCAGCACAAAAGAGCCCAAGTGCTTATATGGTATGAAAAAAGATATTCTTTCAAGACCATTTTCCAGTGTTGGTAATTAGGTATACAAATGATATATAGAAATTGTGTAAGATGGAAGATATCTATGACAAGAGAATAGTATTTGGTGACATTGTTGAGTATTAAAAGCTATCGAACAACGTCTCATGTTGGTTGAAACAAGTTATAAAATGTAAAAGTAAGTTTTGAGTATTAAGTGAGAAAAAAATATTTTTATCTTCGGGTGAAATATATTTTTCTTCGAGAAAATATTCTACAAATCCAAGGTAATCAACTATTGTAAAATTATTTCACTAAGAAATATTTTCATCAAACACACCATTTGCTAAAATTGTTTGAGCTAGACCTCAACTTTTATTAATTCATAATTTCATATACCACGACTATGGTCTCCTGGCCCGGTTTGTGGGAAAAATGCTTACACTCGAAGTTTACACTAAACAACTAATGACATCCATTTCATGTGTCTTCAATATACTCTTTATCACATAACTATGGCTAGTTAATCTTATCCTCGCCTCATTTTACACTTAATTAACCAAAATAAATTAATTTCATTGGTGTGATGTGACCGAATGTGAGAATGTTTTTGCGAATTTGTGGTATGTATTAGCGAACCCTCCGTGCTGAATTTTCTTCACTTGGTCAATTATCATAGGATCAAATGGTGGTCATCTGAACGGGTTATATTGTTATATCTGGACTTTTTCCAAATCCAACAATTGGGACTTCTGTGCTCACTATACGGTTAGCATGTTGCTTAATTAATTACTAGCATTGAATTTGGTACCTTTTCTTACGTGTTATGTGAATGTGTGACAGTCTTACAGTCACTTTGGGGCATTATCTCATAATCCTTGCCAGTAGCTTGACTTTTGCTTGTCGTTCCGTACTAGCATATGCATTCACTTATGACACAGAAGTTATAGATTATATGAAAGAAATCGTCCCTCTCATTTGCCTTTCCATAATCTTGGATGGCATGCACGCGATATAGTTAACACTAGGTTTTTTTCATCTGTTTTGACAGCAGTCTTGAAATTGTTACTACATTTTAGAATGTCTAATGTTTGTATATGGTCATGTGCTGTATTCTGTTTACATGTTTGTGTTTGTTAAGTTGCATGTACGTGTATGTGTATGAGCAAAGCTCATCATCAAGAGGCAGTTTGTTCTGAGCTTCCACCTATAAATTCCACGGCCACCGCTAAAAAAATCAACAAGGACAAATCTGCATCAGCTGCCACAAATATTTCATGGAAATCTTTGAGCCAACAAGTAGAAAAAACAAAGACACTCAGATAACACAACTTTGCTCTCAACGCTTTCAAGTCCAATACAATAACAATACGAATCCTAGGAGAAAATAGTAAGCACCAAAGCTTATGCGCAAACAAATGTAACCTATGACATATGAATAGTACACCATGTAAGCTTCACCTATACACGATCAAGGTAACACGGGTGGACACATTTCTCACAAGATATATTATTGAAGTAGAGCGAGTCCAGTTCAGCAGGGTTTATCCAAGCTGCCAAGTATTTATTTGCATAGCTGCCTCATGCCATTACAGCTGCAAATTGGAAGACCACACCTACATCGGATCTACTATCATATCAGCCCATCTCTAGCTTTAGATCACACCACCACTCTTCCCCACTTATAGCTTGACTGTTCCTCGTTCACATTCAATACTTGGTTTCCCGTATTGCAAATGTAGATCAGAGAGTAGGATTGAGCTTCTATTTAAGAAGATATCCATCAAATGCAGTAGCAAACAAGCAATCTCCCACAATTTTAATACTTTAACAACTCGAGAAGATGAGAAGACCCGAATACCAATAACCTTGTTAATTTTAGTAGATGACGCGGACCAATATACAGAAGTCAGAATGTGCCTTCAATTTTCCGTATTCGCCCCAACCCACTGCCTGTTTGGAGGTCCTCGTCGATATCGACCTGTGTAACGGGGCTCTGAATGCCTTCTCATTGGCATCTTTACTCTTTCCATGCTCTCTTCTTGTCCCACTGACTGTTTTCTTGCGGAAAACCTTGGCCTAGAGGAGCTTGATTTCTTTTGTGTGTCTGCTTCATATGACACGGGCTGCAACCCTTCTAAATCATGCTCAGAAACATATTCAGTTGGTCTTTTAGCTTCGTCCATTCTTCTAAATGTGATTGAAATCCTATGTGAAATAAAGGCTTACAAGATGTTAGCATATTACAGAACAAAACAGAAGATTTAACTATGACTCGAGAGTTCTGAACATTCAGTGGGTACCTCTTAGCAGGCACAGCTGGCACACAGTGTTTAGCTACATCAGCTCCATTTCCATTCAAGACCAGTACAGATCTGGGAGTAATGTAATGTCATTAATGACCAATCTTCCTAATTTCAATAGTTATGAGAAGAACACACTCACTTACCCCACTGGCAATGGTATTGCAATTGCACCAGCAAATTCACCGGGACCCACTATTTTCAAGTTGGATCCGAACACAATGTTGCACTCACTAAGAAATGAAACAGTACAAAATGGGCGCACAAAATCATGATTGTCAATATGTGGTGGTATGCAATCGCCCTCTTCATAAATGTTGATAATACAGCTGTCTGGAACACAAGTCGGAGGCATCACATGCCACCTTACAAGCCTTCTAATCATGACCTTCATAAGATCAGGCAATGGATCAACAGTTGCACTTTTGAGGATCCCTGGGGAATTGCCACTTTTATCCTGCCATAAAGAAATTTCAGTCATTATGCCACCCTTGATTAACCCATATGCCACAACTCTATCACAGAAGAAGGCTGTAAACTGGACAGGGAGGGGGAGGGTCTTTACTACAGATTCTTAAATTGTGATCTAATAACCCATAATTTGAGGCACTCAAAGCTACAGTTTTGAGCCACTGTGTGTGTTGAGGGTGGGGGTGGGGATGATTCTGTGTGGAGAGGGAGCGATTAATATAAGATTGTAAAATACTTACTAGTGCATAGTTGTAACAACAACCAAATTGGATTGTCACACGCCCTTTGCCCCTCATCCATTTTGCTGGTGCAGTATACGTCCTCCCTAAACAATCACAATACACAGGTAAGAGCCATGAGATAACTAAAAATGACAGAAATAACTTAAGTACAAACAAATTCATAAAGAAAATTTTAGGAGGAAGCTCAAAAAAAAAAAAAACCTCCATCATCACAAGTATAAAGGAAAAGCAATATCAGATCAAACTAATTGATGAAGTGAGTCAGAACTCACAAGGAAGACAAATTGACACTGAACGAGGGTAATTACTGAATTAGAATAGAAGATTTTTTAAGGAAAAGTCGTGGAACTACTTTAGGAAATTTTTCAAAAAGTGAAGGTGCAAGTGTCATTTTTACAGAAAAGACAAATTAACCAAACGGAATAAATGTGCACCTTGTAAAACTACTTGCACATTTTTCCAAATGAAAACTCATAGTTATGCCTCAAACTTCATTTCTGCAACTTCTTCTTTCCTATACCATACTCAACAAAATTCTATGATATCTTTGTTAATGTTTTCAACCAGGAAACAGTTTCTAAGCTGAATCGAAAAAATTTTGGTGCTAAAATCTAGTTATATTGGTTATTTTACTGTTAAAGCAATTGACCTTGAGCCTAACTCAACCTCAAAAGCTAGCTCAAGGAGTGAGAATTGCCCAAGACCATATAAAGTGACCAAGTAACCCTTGACCCACCAATGTGGGACTCCCAACATTTACAACTGTAAAAGCAAGCTCTTTTTCTTTTAGTTTAGGCACATTAAATAAGCAAAGTTATCCTTATTACCGTAATCCTAATTATGGGCTTCTGGCACACCATTAAACGTATGCTATAGAACTCCTATGCGATTAATCTAGGTGTGTGCAATGAATTAGAAACATCTGACATTAACCCTAGCCGTTTTTTAATATTTACTTCAATTCCGAAAAAAGGAAGAAGAGATTTCTCATGCCGCATATTATCACATTATATAGATATCAACATCTATTTTCCTGTTGACAGTTAATCTGATTTCTTGAGGGAAAAAAAAAAAAGTTGACACTTAATCTGATACATAGAACTATTAACCAATTCTCTTTTTCTCAGTCCCTCTCTTTTTTCTTTCATCTTTTTAATGTCTGGTAATTAACATAGAGGATTCTGTGCTATCAATAAGAAAAACCTAAAATAGGATAAACATTACTAAGATAAGATTCCCCATTTCAATACGTTTGAAGTCTAGAATGCCCAAAGCAGCTAGCTTTAACATACAACGATGAAATGTTTCAAGTACTGTAACTCTCAATAACAGACAAAAAGAGAAATTAGGTATCCTTGAAAGAAACAGAACGGCTAATGTTGAATCTGAATGAATCCAATATCCTCTCACTTAAGTAGTCGGTGAGTTCTCCTGCATAGGATTCTTATAGTAAAAGATACCTGTAGGTAGAAAAGGTGCAAGCCAATGCAATAGATTTGTCCCCTCTCAAGACAATCCAAAATCTTTTTCTTACTTTTCTGATAGTTAAGCTAATGCACTAACTCACTCCATGTCAATCGCCCTACTTGAAAGATATCGGCATCTAGATAGCATAGGACCTACAAGGAATTGGATGACTATCGGCCAAAATGAAGATAAAGGCATGAACAGCAACACTAGCATCAAAAAACTTCATTCCATAGCTAAATTGTTAGAAAAACTCAAACTGAATCAGAATCACCAATGGTACATCTGCCATTCTACAGAACCAAGCAGTCGTGTAACGAACATGCAATCAAGCAGAATTTCTTGAGCGTGCTGTGTGATTTCTGTTAGACTCAGCCAGCCGTACCACCTCACAAGGAAACAAATATTAATTTGACAAATAATCTCGTATCTATGCTAGAAATAAAGAATTTTTAGCCGTCTGGCCAATGAAATGAACTGCATCCAATGATTGAGGTCAAAAAGAAAAAAAAAAGGAAATCAATGAGGAAAATAAAGGGAATATGCTAGTTAGTACCAATCATCGAACACCAATAATATTGTAATGTTAACAAAAGTCTAACAACAACAAAGTGGATTAAAACTGAGTGCTCTGGTTCACACAAACACCTGCTTAAATTTCAAATACATTTGAAGCTTAAACATTAACAGCTGGGCAATATCAACCAAGCAACTATGCTTGCTATAAACTAGTTGGGCCCAACAAGGGATGCAACGCAAGGAATTTCAGACTATTGTACGTTGGACGTCAACCTATTGCTACCTTACTCCTTTCTTCCGACTTGGATTAACTATGCTTTGCAAAGCTCAATATGACAATAAAATTCATTTGAGGAAAGGGAAAAAAAAATGATTAAGAGTTATATCAAGGGTAAAACAAACCTTTCAATTCCCCGTTCTTCCCCATCTGGTCAAGCTTCTCCACATAATTAACTATTCTAGTTTGCTCAACTGCGCTAAAGACTCCCTTATGTAGCTCCAGTCCACCAAGTATATTAAAGATTTTCCCGTTCACCCTCTCCAAACATATAAAGTCCTTTTTCCTCTTCACATTACAGAATCTAATGTACTCTCGCTGCTCCCTTGACAATTCTGTTTTTTGCTTACTCTCCGGGGTAGTAATTTCTTCTTCAGACATACCATTCACCTGACTACTCAAGGCAGTTGACTCACTCACTTCCTCAGCTTGAAGTTCATCCTCCTGAGCCATATCTGCCCATGACATCTTCACTTTAGGGGTAGTCACAGGTAATGCTTCACTTGTAGATACCTCTCCAACAGGCTGAGATAGGGAATCTGCACCCTCTATACAACTGTCAGATGAATGCCTGTCCACAGAAAGCTCCTCAAAGGGCTCCCCACCAGCCCCGTCTTTCCAACTCCCCAATGAGTTAGTATCTGCATTATCGTTCAAGTCACCACAATCATTCCAACCTCCAAGCGAATTGTTGTCACAATTCTCTTGGTTCCCATTACAGCCATCCGAATCACAACGTTCCGGAGTCGAAACACTCATATTCTTCGGTTCCTTCAAGCATTCCGCATTGCCACCAACTTCTGCAATCATACCAACAAAGTCTCCGATCAGAAAAACTCACTAAATCAACAACTTTACACTTCAATACTAAAGTATAACCCCAAATACATAAACAAGACAAATCAGAAATCAGTTTGTTTGGCCCCATCATTATCTACCAAAGATGCTAATAATTTGCATATGTTATCTACAACGATCTTCATAACTAGGAATTATATAAACCAACGAAACTTAATCAGATAATTAATATGAATTCTCTGTACCTATTCACACTCTGTTCAGGTTCTTCATAACTAAATAATTTCCCAAAAAATGTATACATCTTAACCAAAAACTAAATAAATAAACAAACCTGAAATAACACGCTCCCCCTAGAGAAAAAAAACTCATCCAAAAGCACATAAAAGTTGGGCACTTAATGAAATATTTAAGTATCAGTATATGAAATATCTACAATCATCTTCATAACTAGTAGAATAATTATATAAACCAACAAAACTTAAATCAGATAATTAATATGAATTATCCGTTATCTATTCGCACTCTGTTTAGGTTCTTCATAACTAAGTAATTACCCAAAAAAACATATTCATCATAAATTTTAACCAAAAATCAAATAAAAACACGCTCTCTCTGGAGAGAAAACTCATCCAAGAAAAAGTAAAGCACATAAAAGGTAGGTACTTGATGAAATTTCTAAGTATCAACATATAAAGTAGATAATAATATATGAATAGCTAACACATGCATTAACACATATTAATGTAAAGAATACAAAGGACAAAGAGAAAGTACTAAAACTGAGGGATCGGATGCGATCGGAGAGGGTATGTGTGCAGTGATGGCAGAGGTCACGTGAGAGAAAGGGAAGCCAATTGGACAGAAACTCAGAGGCGATTCGGAGTTCATCAACGTCGTAATTGAGTAGGAATGGATCGTCTTTTTTGTGAGTTCGTTGGTTGTCGGACATGGCGGATGAGTCAACTAGGTGAATTCAAGACGAGTGGATGATTTTTATTTTGTCAAGTTTGCTTAGAGACTACGGCGGGTTATTATTAGGAGGGCTGTTTTGTCAATTCATAATGGTAAAGATTAGGCGGTTTAGTTTCCCAACACTACCCTGATAAGTAACTCTAGGAGAAAAGTTTTATTCCTGGTACGTGGAAAGACAAAATTTGTGTGAGACTCCACTCATACTTTGCCAAGTGAATTAACGGGCCCCACACTAAATAAAATGGACGAAAGTCCCATCTCTTACTCCTTTTCCATCTGTCTCTCTCTTCTTTTCCAAAGCTTGCTTTTAACGATAATAATCTGACAAAACTCAGCTTGCTTTTCCTTCTTCCATTTTTTTTGTGCTATTGTTTTTCCAAAATTTTCTCTTTCCTTGTCTTAATAGTGAGGTTATTTGTCGAGAAATTTTGTGGAGAATTTGTCAAGAATGGAGTTCATTGTCCCTTATACCCCCTTGCAGAGAGAAATTGGTCAAACTGTCATATTTCACTTTAATCATTTCATTGTCATTAATCTTTTAGTCACATTACTCACATATCAAAGACTCTTGGGTTACAAAGGCCCAATTGTTATGAAAATATTAACCTGTGGATGTCTATTACTCCTCGACATATAACTCTTACTACTTCAGGTTCATAACTCTTGTAGAAGTAACCCCATTACTTTATGATCACTACTCCCACACTTTATTTCTATAACACCCAAATAGTTACTACAAGAAAAATGATAAAGAACAAAAGCTTTCTTGGTATGATTGGGAATATGGTAAGTCACGTCTCTTAACTTTTTTCCAATTCTTAAGTAAGATTATAGTAATAAATCTGTAGGCCCGTATGAATGATATTACCAATACCTGTTGCCTATCATATTTTTACACTGTGAGTGAGTATTATACAACCAAATGGATTGTGCGTCGAAGATGTCGAGACTAAAAGTGGATAGCAAGAATTGAGGAGATTCCAGTAAGTATATGCTATTGACATGTCGTTCTTGATATTTTTATTATGGTTTGCGCATTTCACAACTTTCATTATGAATTTGCTTACTGACAGTGGTATTTATAAAACCGTAACATGAGAGACGAAAAATATTGAATCTCAAATGGTCTTGTGTATATGAGAAATTAAATATGAAACTGTCTCTGTCTAGTACCTAATTAAATAATTGATGAAATTTGAAGTCATTTTTAAAAACGGTATGGCCGTATACTTGATGATTTTAATGGAGTTAGATTTAGTTAAGGATATTTTGGTGGCTGCAGGTGAACAGCCAACGATTGAACCATTGCGGTTGACTCGAAATTTTATTTCCCATGATCAGACTACTGCCTTATAAATTTAGAAGTTTTTGTTGATAATATTTTGTCATTTTTAATTTACTTATGCATTTTAATCACAAATTGATAATAATTCTTAAAGGTTCGAGTCCTATTTGCCATTGGTTGAGGGTAAGACGATGGATTCAAGTCCCGTCGCACTAAGAGGGTAAGACATTGGGTTTGAGTCCCGGTGCACTATGATGATAATATAAGATTTTGGGTTCAAGTCCCATCGATTTATGGCAAATACGCCTTTATATGGATAAGACGTTGGGTTTGAGTTCCGATGCATTATATTGATGAATGTGCATTTGATGTAAAATCGTGAAGCCCGTCTCACTTGATATGCTCCATTCCGTGAGGGGAATGTGGTAGCAGTGCATAATAAGTCTAAATGAAAACAAGTGGTAAAACGAATGAACATGGGCGTGGCAGAGGACAAAATAATGTTAATCATTATTGTGGTAATTATAAAAGAAAGAATACTATGTGTTCTCCAAATGGTCCTTCAAACAGGTGAAGGTAATATTTGTCATCAATATGGTATAAAAGGTCACTTTTGGGGTGGTATTTAAATTTTGCCTACACGCGGTTGTCGTCCGACCTAATTTGATAAAATTTTAAATCCTCCATCAAAAGAAAGGAATACAATTTCAAAGTGATGTTGAGGTGGGTCTATGGATATGATAAAGATAATGGGCTTATAATGAAAATTTATGAAGCACGTATATATGATTATAGTCCATTCCTTGAAGAGAATGTGACTTGTGATAAGCATCGTAAATGCTCGCCCATTTTTAAAGTAATATTTGTAACATTATGGATAAATACCGCAACTCACCTCTACGGGAGGTTTGAGAGGACGTGCTCATGTATTATTGGATAAATACCACAACTTACCTCTACGGAAAAATTTATTTTAGTATAAATGGTCATTGGTCACGTACTTTTAGTACGTCACAAATATTGTGGTATGTCTTATCATGAAATACCAAAGGGTAAAAGTAAGAAATAAGTCTTGCTTATAAAGGTTTTGACCATGACCATAATGACAATTACTCCATAAAAGGAGATGTTCATCATACATATGGATTATGAAATATGTGGTAGTACATAATTAATTGAGAGTTTTGAAAAAGCTAGTTTGTTACTACCCGGAGGAATGAAATTGTTCATAATATTGGTGTTGTAGTAAGTCTCAAAAGAAACTTTTTTTAAGTTTCAAAGGCATTGGTCAAATATGAATTATATTGAGACTATAAATTATGGGAAGGTTTAATATCTTCATATTACTAACTACAACTATAGCGGGTAAATAAAATGTATGTGTAATGTTGCCCATTTTTCCTCCGAATTTGTACTACATAAACACAAGCATGATGGAATCACATGCTACGGAAGTTGGCATGACAGATTGGTCATCCGGTTCAAATATGATGCGAAAATAATTGAGAATTCATGTGGTTATATATTAAAGAAATAAAATATTCTTCAAGAGTTCTCTTGTGCTGCTTGTTCTCATGATGACAAATTGGTTAATTTACCAGCTAAGGTTGGGTTTGTATCCCATAATTTTGGAATGTATAAAAGGTGATGTATATATATGGGTCCAGTCACCTGCCATGTGGACCGATTTAATATTATATGATTTTAATAGATGCATCTATGTTATGGTCACATGTGCATTTGGTATCAACTTGAAATTTGGTTTTTGCAAGGCTGTTTGCTCAAATTTTTAAATTAAGAGCACCATTCCAAATTATGAAATGTTGTTGATAATCTTTGGTTTATATCCAAGTTGGTTTAACAGAAATTGTATGCCTCATTTATAGCTAAACAATTGGTTATGAGAATAAACTCCCAAAACGAAATTTGGGATGAGGTATGTTATATGTAGCAACACTTGTACACATCAAGCCAACAAGTTATAATAAGTTCTCCTATCATAATTGGTTTAGGGTCATGAACCAAATAATTCCCATCTAAAAATTTAAATGTGCGGTATATGATTTAATTGCTCCACCGCAACGCATAAAGATGGGTCCCCAAATAATGTTAGGAGGTAAATGTTAGATTTCCTAACATTAGGGGGAGGGATGATAAGCGGCTGGAAAGTAAGGTATATATAATGAATTATCATTGGTATGATCCACGTTGAAAGGATAATTCAAGTTAACTGCCAGACGCATTTACTGCTCAAAAGTGAATATTATATTCCAATTGCAAATGTTCCAATTCCAATTAGAATTAGGACTAAGTCTATGGCGATAGACCAAGATAGATCGATTCCAAAGATAAAACTCTTTGAAGAAGGGAGAGAAAATGATCAAGATGGTCTTACTAACGAGGCAAGTGCTTTAAATAGCACCACGACATAGCATTTCATACAACCTTTGGTTAGGTTCGTGTACCTGAAAATGATGAAAAATAAAGAGATCTCGATAAGTTATGTCACATTGAAACTGATATCAAATGACCGTCGACGGTATCTTTGAAATAATGTAGCACTCAACATTAAATGCTGATGAGGATCTTGAATTCAAATCTATCAAAGAATGTGGATAGATATAATGATTGGCCAAATAAAATACGTAGTTCAAATATATTTTGTTTCACTTGAAAAAGTGATGTTTTGGACCTATAGTCCAAGGACCTCAAGGTATAATGTCAGTGGGGTACAAATGAATTCTTGTGTGAAAAGTAAAATAAGAAATAAAAACCATAAATATAAAGTACGGCTTGTGGCTTGTGGCATAAAGGTTTTTCGCAAAAGTCCTGACATTATTGTATGGAGATGTATGTATTCTCTTGTGGTGGATGCAATGGGGTTTCTTATCAGTCTGGCAATACATGAAAAATTTGAATGCGTATAATGCATTGTTGTCATGTCTAGCTAGACAATGAAGTTTATATGAAAATCCTTGAAGGATTTAAAAGGTTTTAAAGCGATTCCATTGAGTACCCCAATGGCCATGACATCGCTTAACATTAAGAAAGATCAATTTCGATCTCATGATGGTCAGAAAGTACCATGTATTTGTGTAATTGGTGCACTTATATTTCTTGCTCTTATAATTCATAAGATAATATTTTTATTAATGTCTTTGGCAAGATATAATTTTACTTCTACGTGGAGATACTCGAGTAAAATCAAATATTGGTATAGATTTATTATTTCTAACCATATTGTCAAGGGTTTGTTGGTTATGCAAATGCAGGGAGATTATATGCTCTATGTAACGTTCGATGGCACGCAAGTTATTTATTTATATATGGGTGCTGCCATATTGTTTTGTTCTGGTAAAAGTCAATTATTTGCTATTTACACAAATCATGCAAAGATAACAATGATTGTGAAGCAAGCAAATGACAAACTGATATCGGGATGAGCTCAACGATGTAACATCTTTGTGGATATGAGTTGGTCACAAAGACATGACCAATATCAACACTTGGAAAGTTGGTATATAAGATCATCGGAAGGCATCATCTACAAGAATTGATACGTTGAAGGTGGAATAAATAAAACACGTCTCGCTGAAAGTTGTTTTCACACACGATCTTCAAAGGAATGGTGAAAAGATATTCAAGAAATTCAAGTGACAATTTGCGTGGGTTGAACCTATTTGTAAAATGCACGGCATGGTCAACCTCAACATTTGGAAGGAGAATTTACTACTTGTTTCCGTTATACAAGATTTGAATGTGTCATCTTCGAAATATCAAATGATGTTATTATCAGGGGGAGTAAAATGCGCGCTGCACTCTTTTTTCCTTAGTTGAGGTTTTGTCCTACTGAGTTTTCCTGGCAAGGTTTTTAACGAGGCAACAGATAATGCGTATTACAAGATATGTGTACTCTTTTTCCTTCACTAGGATTTTTCCTACTGGATTTTTCCTAGTAAGGTTTTAACGAGGCATATTATCTAAAATAGACATCCAAGGGGGAGTGTTATGAAAATATTAATGTGTGGATGTCTATTACTCCTCTACATATAACTCCTACTACTTCAGGTTCATAACTCTTGTAGAAGTAACCCCCATTACTTTATGACCACTACTCCCACACTTTATTTCTATAATTCCCAAATAGTTACTACCCATGTTTATGACACACCCTTTGGTGTTCTCAATGTATTCCTATATACAGTTGGGTTGTATGTAATAGTTTGTGACTTGAACACATTTGGATGAATAAGAAATCTCTCCTCTCTTGTCTCTCTATTTCTATTGTTTACATCCTTTACTATTGTTACTCTTTTAGCTTAATTTTACAACACCAATAAACTTTAAATTTATTTTTAACTTTCATAGTTAATAATATTAACTTTCATAGTTAAACATAATATAAGGTAGCTAAAATAAATTAATCGAGGATGATATTTTTATTTAAAAACTTGATAATAGTTAAACTATAGGTCGATCATAGTTAATCAAATCATATAGTAATGTCTTGTACTAATAGATACTTAACTAATCATTGGCTTATCACATAGTTATCTAACTAAACTAATATCTTGTTTTTATGTATTTAAAAAATTAATTTATGATATTATCTTTAATATAATATTGTTAGTATGTCCCTCACGATCGATCGGTCGACTACTGTAGTCGGCCGACTGGCATAGACCATTTGAGGGACTCAATCCTATTATTGTCTATGCCGATCAGTAGATAGTCGACCGATCGACCAAGACCGTTTGAGAGTCTCATTTTGCTTTGTTCAACCTATCTAATTTATGTTGAGGACTTTATTCATGTTAATTGCTGGGGTATAATTTTGATATATAATAAAGATAATTAAATAGTGTAATAATTTTGGTTTAATTTTGTTTTGAATTATTTTAAAAAATTAAATCATTTAATCTTTTCCTATTTAAAAAAGCAAGACAAAGAATAAATACAAATATGAGTGTATACACTTTTGTGACCATGGTATTTATTGTTTTTAGTTTAATATTCTTTTAATCAACTTAAAGAAAAAATAAGTGAAATTTAGGTCAAAGGGACCTTTTTGAAAAAGCTTGATGAAAATATTAACTTTTAAAGTTATGGTTAAAAAGTAGTGGTGTTTAATTAATTGAGATAAGTGTTATGACTTAAAAAGGGTTGTTAATAATATTAACTTTCATAGTTAAACATAATATAAGATAGTAAGAATAAACTAATCGAGGATGATAGTTTTATTTAAAAAGTTGATAATATTTAAACTATAGTTTAATCATAGTTAATCAAATCATATAGCAATGTCTTGTACTAATACATACTTAATCAAATCTTTGGCTTATCACATATTTATCTAACTAAACTAATATCTTGTATTTAATAAATTAATTTATAATATTTATATTTAATATAATGTTGTTAGTGTGTCTCTCATGGTCGATCGGTCGACTACGTAGTCGACCGATCGGCCTAGAGCATTTGAGGGACTCAATCATATTATTTGTCTATCTTTGATCGGACGACTACAGGTAGTCGACCGATCGACCAAGACCATTTGTGAGTCTCAATTTGCTTTGGTCAACATATTTAATTATGTTGATGACTTTATTCATGCTTATTGTGTGGATATAATTTTGATACATATTAAAGATAATTAAATAGTTCAATAATATTTGGTTTTACTGAAAAAAAACCCCCAAAAAAAAATCGAACCGAGACAAGTTTTATTATTACATATATACAATATCATAATTTTAATAAATAATTTTAAATACTTTATATACTTTTTGCTAAACAATTTATTTATCTATAATAGGCTAATGACCTTACACTTTAAGCTCATTTCTTAAAAGAAATTAATGAACCAAAACTCACTTATTCAAAGAAACAATTATGAGTTTTACCTATATATTTCTTTTGTATTTCTTAACTTTATTCACTTGATTATGATTAAAGTTTATAGATCTTAAGT
This sequence comes from Lycium ferocissimum, assembly GCF_029784015.1. NCBI lineage: Eukaryota > Viridiplantae > Streptophyta > Magnoliopsida > Solanales > Solanaceae > Lycium > Lycium ferocissimum. Next base: position 60,082,501 of record NC_081343.1, read on the forward strand.
CATTTTCTCCATAATTCAAGAAAATTATAGCCACCGCAATAAAAGGTTGATAATGAATTATAAGTTGAAAAAAGATGAAAAATTCTTTTCTAATTGTAGGGGAAAAGAAAATGAAAGAGAGAAATACCATTAGGTTTCTTAAAAATCGAAAAAACCGTACCGATGGGTGTGAATTATATTTGGTTTTGTTTGGTTTTAATAATTAAAAAATCGACTAAGTTAGTTTGGTTTTAACCAAAAATCGACCCAAACCGAACCATGAACGCCCCTACCAATATTGATAGAAAATAATACTCCCTCCGTCCCAAATTGGTTGATACTTTTCGCTTTTCGAGAGTCAAATAAGTTGTTCTTTGACAGTAATTTTTTCATATATCTTTTAAATGTTTTAAATTATTAATTATGGTGACTTATATTACTTTTTACGTAGTTTCCAAAAATGTAAATTTTATTTTGAAAAATTTAAAGATTCTATGTTCAAACACACGGTCAAAATTAAGAAGTTTGACTCTCGAAAAGCAAAAAGTGTCAAATAATTTGGGACAGAGGGAGTATGTAAATTGTAAAACAATCATATACATACAAGGTACCCCCAATATCATTGAGTTTTTTTTTTTGAAAAACAAAATGAAAACCATAAAGATTAGAATGGGGTCTCTGTAGTTGGGAAATTGACATAAATAGAAGGATAAGGTAATCAAAACTATCGTGCCTCTCCTGGCCTCTCACTTTGATACTTCAACTAAGCTCCCTGAAGGCAATGAAATGAAGAGCACCATGCTCTCTAGCTACCCAAAACACTTCACTTCCATTCCAATACTACTTACCTTCAAATCTCAACATCTTCATGTAGTTCGTTTTCCCATCAAATGCAGCAGCAGCAGTGATAGCAACAATAACACAACTAGCATCAATGAAAATAGCAAGGAATCACAACCCGTTACACCACCAATAACACCACCAAATACGGTTGAGATTCGATTCAGTAGACGTCCGTCAAAACGAAGAAAGCAGAAGGAAGAAGAAATGATGAATGCAAGGAAACAAGCTGTGAAACCTAAGCCTCCACCTAAGGATTGGGAATCCATGAATCTGACTGAGAAGGCAATTGAATTATATGTGGGAGAAAAAGGACTTTTGTTCTGGCTTAACAAGTTTGCTTATGCTTCTATCTTTATTATAATTGGGGGTTGGATACTTTTTCGATTTGTTGGTCCTGCACTCGATCTTTATCAGCTTGATACACCTACTCCTCTTGCTCCTGAGTCTATGTTTAAAGGTTCAGGAGAGAAACCTTGATCACTGCAAAGTTCAAGTTTTGGATGAGGAGAATAAGTTTTCTAAACTTTCCCCTGTATGCTATAGTCCAAATTTTGTAGTCCTGTATGTAACTTGAAAGCTAATAGATTTAAGCAAATAAACATGCCTATACATACGGTCTCCTGATGGAAACTATAGCATTCGTTATATTGCTTTCACTAGCCAAAACAGTTACTTTCGTATCTGTTAAAAGAGGAGGGAAAAGTTCAGAGAACCTAAAAATCCATCAAACTTATTTTTCTCTTTTTATCCGGTGAGCTTCATACTTAATTCTTTTCTTTTTATGTATATAAAATATAGTAAATGTTGAATTCCTCTTCATGGTTTAATTACTTCCTTATATTTTAAATCTCCTTGAAAATCTTGTCTCTGCCACTGATGTATGTGTTTTATTGGAAGTTTGGAACTACAGTTATTTCGCAATGGTGCCTGCTTGTCAGGCCTGTTAATTTTGATGCTATATGAAACAGAGTTCAGTGTTAATCGAAGTACTTTGTGTTGTTTGCAATACCAAGATTGGAAAATTTAAAGGAGTAATGACTCATGACTAGTTGACATTGGTGGCTGGATAATGGTTCTACTAGTCAATAGCCTTAGGAAGATATTCTGCGCACTGATTAGCTACCAATGCGCTCCTTTTTTTTTTTTTTTGGTGGTTGCGGGGGTGGGGGGTGGGTTAAGTTACCAATGCACTCCTGCTCCGTTTACTTGCTATATTCTCCAGAAAATCAACACCTGGGCCTGATGCACCTTTTTCAAACATCGACAGAGTGAGACAGATAAACCATCCCATGAGGAGAATTGTGATTAAATATGATTCCATCCTGGCCTAAACGATCCTCCTATCTCTCTCTTCTAATTGTCATTTTACTTTAGAGATGTTATTAAATGTGTAGCGTGCCCTATGTTTAATATTTCACAAATTAAAATGACTATGATACATCTTGTTGTGTGTTAATTGTGTAACGCTTGAGGCCCCGACTTGGAGCGCTGGCCCGGTAGAGTGCCATGAGGGGTGACCAACTAGGTTAGATGGGTGCTACGAGTGGTGACCTGGATTAGAGAAATGATGCTAGTCGTAACCAACAAGGTCATTGGTCCTCAAGCAAAAGCAAATGCTATTTGTCAATTGTCCTTTATTGATTAAAAAGAGAAATTTTGTTATTCACTGCATAAACAACTCTCGCTTTAAATAAAATCTCTATATACCTACTTCATGAACCAAACAACCCCTTAAACATATATTATCTAGTACTCCAATGAACTTAAAATTGTCAACCACTAATTTGTGCACCCAATGACATAAGAAAACCTAGGATGGTTCTCTTTGTGAACTTAAACATTGCATTTTATTACCTGAACTTTTTGTTAAAAAAAATCACGTCCCTTTAAGTAATCCAAAAGTTCAGATTGTCAACGGAAAAAAAGGGGAAAAAAAGAGTGATGAGCATATTCCTTCCCCCCCCTCTCAAACGATTGATGAGCATAAAAAATAATTATTTTCATAACTTTCTTGTTCATGGATTAAAAATATACTAGTCATTTTTTCATTGACAAGAGAGAGCAAGCATAGTTGGATAATTAAAAAAAGGAACCACCTTTCATAAGCGGGAGACTTTTTATTGGTGGCAAAGGTTAGAAGGAGGAATAAGCATCAAGATTCTCGTTAATTACAGTTCCAAATACTTCCAAAAAGTTGGTTCGTTGAAGTAGAGAAATCAAGAATCAGATTGTTGGCATCATTCATTGCTGACTTTGCACCACCTGATTGGCAGCTTCTCAATAAAATTTTTGGTTTCTACAATTATTTATAATCACAAATTTACATATTCTATCATCATTTTTCACAATAAAAGAAAAAGACAAATCTCAAATATGCCGGTTTCTCATCTATCTCCTGTATTTTGCTGATTGTCCAGATACCCAAATAGCATATATAATGCAGCCACACGAGAAGTATAATTTAACTCGTTATCATTATCGAGTCTCTAATCATTCGTCATGGTGGCAAAAGTTGTTCCTTGTTATGTGTCCATTCAATTTAAAGAACGACAAGTCTGATTTTATTCGAAATATTTTGGTGAAGAGAACTGAAATTAAATGGAGAAAGAACCACACAAGGATAAAAGATGGGTCTGGCGGGGGCTGATCCTGGTGATCGTGGCTCTCGTTCTTGCTGCGGTCTTATTCAGTTTCCGCAAATATTTTCATCGTTCTAATTCTTCAGTGGCAGATACTAGCCAAGTGGTTGACAAATATGCAAATGCTCTTAGTATAGCTATGCAATTCTTCGACGTTCAGAAGTGTAAGACGAGCTATATTATATTCACATTGGTCACTTAATTAGTCCTAAGTTTAGTAAGTACTTATTTTGATTTATTAACTGCAGCTGGAAAATTGGTGAATAATAAGATTGCTTGGAGAGGTGATTCAGCTATGGGAGATGGAAGCGAAGTGAATTTGGATTTAAGTAGAGGAATGTATGATGCTGGAGACCATGTGAAGTTTGGATTTCCAATGGCATTTACTGCAACAGTTTTATCATGGGCTATTTTGGAATATGGAAACCATATGAACATGGTGAATGAGCTGGAAAGTGCCCAAGAATCCCTCAAATGGATCACTGATTTTCTTATTAATGCCCATCCTTCTGAGAATGTCATGTATATTCAGGTAGACTAATAACCTTTGACAATTAAGAAATATTTTCAGTTTCTCCTAAGTACAATTTTGAACTTCCTGTTGTATCTCCTATGTGAAATTATTGATCCTTCATTTGCACTATAATCATGTAGAACCTCCATTTGGACTAAACTTCAACTTCCTATAAGGCTATAAGAAGGCCTTCAGTAATTGTTTTTCTAAGTATATAGGAGTGTTATCTTTCTAGGCAATTCAAATGACATTGTTCTAGTTTTGCTGAACTCATGCAGCATGTACACAAGTCCCAACCCCTTGCCTAATTAAAGAAAACAAGAAAATATTGCTTAATGAAGTGCCTTTTCTGTTTTTTTTCTACAAGGAAGGTGGGTGACCCAAAGCTGGATCACACGTGCTGGGAAAGACCTGAGGCAATGACAGGAAAAAGGCCTCTCACACAAGTTAATGCATCATATCCAGGAACGGATGTTGCAGCTGAAAGTGCAGCAGCAATGGCAGCTGCATCTTTGGTGTTCAAGTCAATTAACTCTGCCTATTCAAGAACTCTGCTTAAGCATGCCAAACAGTTATTCAAGTTTGCTGATACTTATAGAGGTTCGTACAGTATCAGCATTCCCAAAGTGCAAGAGTTTTATAATTCTACTGGATTTGGAGATGAACTCTTGTGGGCGGCTGCCTGGATTTATCATGCTACCGAAGACAAATCTTACCTTAGATATGTGGCCACAAATGGTAACATGTTTGCTAATTGGGGAAATCCTTCTTGGTTTTCTTGGGAAAATAAGTTGGCTGGAGTTCAGGTATTGTACGCATACATGCACTAAGCTACATATATTCCAGAATTCGAGTTACACCTTAGCTGTTAGAACTGATAGTATCTGTTTGTGCACTTAGCATGAAGCTGGAAAAATACGATACTTGGAAACACTATGAAGAACACGAAATCTTGCTTCTATTTTGCATTGCATCTTTATCTTTGTTAAATTTAAAATAGGTTAAGGCCCATAACTTGGTGCAGCATGTGCCATGGTTCTCATAACAACTACGCATATTTTTACCTTTGATTCAGGTCCTACTATCAAGGGTCAATTTCTTTGGTTCAAACAAAGATATTTCAACTGAGGCAAGTCTTTCTCTCCAGTTGTACAGACAAACTGCTGAGACCTTTTTGTGTGGACTTCTACCTGAATCCCCGGAGTCAACCTCTCAACGAACAGCAGGTATTGAGTTCCTGTCAGCAAGTCATTTTAACATTATGATCTTTTTCCTTTTAGAAAGAAAGGTTGGTGTAATAAAACTATAATTTTGTCGCAGATGGCCTGGTATGGGTTGACCAATGGAATCCATTGCAGTATTCTGTGGCCTCTTCATTTTTGGCAGTTGTTTACAGTGATTACATGCTTAGCTCCCAAACATCAAATTTATATTGCAACGGGAAGCTATATGAACCAACAGAGTTGCGCAATTTTGCAGTTTCACAGGTATGCATTTGCTTATTTTAAGGTTCAATTTTCCTGATGTAAAATGGCCTGGCCAATTTAACATGTCATTTTCTCATAAAGGCTATTCCAACATGTCATTAAAATCCTTTTATCAGTTCCATTAGAACATTTTCCTACTACAGCACATATAGATGAAATAATCCCTTAAACAGACTAACTATTGCCGTATGTGTAAATTACAGTTCTGAGAAAATCGATCAAAAGACATTATGTTCTAACACATTCATCATTTCTTCTTTTGTTATAGATTATGCTTTTAACGGTTCAAATATCTTGCAGACTAGGCAGCTTCTGTTTTTATCATAGCTTGATGAACTTCTACCTATTTCAATTATTTAGATCTTAGAATTATTTCTTCTTGAGATGCTCCTACAGTAGATTTTTTTGACTTTGGATGCATTACATGTCAAGTCCATTAAACCTCTATGTCATAATGAACTTATTATTTTGTTTACAGTTGGATTATATATTGGGAGACAATCCAATGGAAATGAGTTACCTTGTTGGTTACGGAAGTAGATATCCTCAGCAAGTTCACCACAGGGGTGCTTCAATTCCAGTGGATGCTAATTCTAATTGTAGTGATGGATTCAAATGGCTTCACACAAGACACCCTAATCCAAATGTTGCAGTTGGAGCTCTTGTTGGGGGACCATCCCTTAGTGATACATACACGGACTCTCGGAACAACACTAAGGAAAGTGAACCAACTACCTACAACAGTGCCCTTCTTGTTGGACTCATCTCAAGCCTTATAACCTCTTCTTCACAAGTAGAGTCATTTGTGAAAAACTGAAAAATAAACGCCAGCACTGTGTTTTCCCTTTTGACTCAACACATGTTGCCTTAACTTGCATCAGACAGCCAGCCCTCACCAGGCTGGTGGCCTAAACTATACTCTATTTGGATAGGGGCGGACGTAGAGTGTGAGTTGTGCTTCATCTGAATCTGATAAATCAAATGAGTTGTGGTAGATCCCAAACTTGAACTCATAAAATTCAAATCCTGAATCCACCTCTGTATCTGAATAGATATGTCCCTATGAGAGACTACATTGTCAAAGGAAAGAATTTGTCGAAATGTACATTACTAACATCCTTCAACCTAGCACTAGCACCTTTTAGTTGTGAATTGTGTGGAATAGTAGGCATCTATATTTGCTCATGCCATGTTTATCTTTCAGTTGGGCATTTTCTGATTCTTAGTTTCCTTGCATTGGGTCTTCCTATGTAAATACCTGAAGAAAGAATACAGTCATCCCATTCAGGTGCAGTAACAGTATTTAAGTTGAAGCATGTAATTTGATTTGCTTGTAGTGTAAATGTGTAATGCCCTAACTTTTGTTCTTGTTTGTCTACCTGAGCTATGACCAAGGATACAAAAAAGAATTTAACTTTTATTGACTGACGGTGTAATAAAACTTCTAAAATATCGGTGTAACTTAATGTTTTTAAAAGGTACCTGTCTTATTTTTAAGTGACATGATAATTTTAAAAACTTTTACACAGAAAATATATTGAATTAAACTCTAAGAACAAGTGCAGCACTGTTAGTATGTTACAGAGAATGCTTCTGTATTTAAACCTTTGTAAACTCCTGTTCATACTAGTAATCGTAAGAAAACATGGAGGATACAAGAAACTACTATAAAATTTAATATAGGCCGGCTGGAAAACAAAAAATAAATAAAAAATATTTTAAAAAATTGATTAGGAGAGGGCATTCATCCTTTAAAAGATGTTGGGGCGTAAGCCTCACCGAACAAGGTCCCACATATGAGGCTCAAGACGTTTTGCAAGTGCTTTGTCTAGGAGCAAGCTCAGAATTAATTTTAAAAAAAAAATGTTTAGAAACAATAATTGGTAGATAAAAAGTTCAATAGAACAGGACACACAAGCTCCAAATTAATTCCAAAAAAAAAATAAAAAATTAGAAACAGTAATTGGTGGATAAAAAATTCAATAGAACATGACATAAAATCGTAAGTATTTTTTTTTATCGCATTTTATCTGCTAAATCAATTTTCGTGGTTCAATCATTTTATGGACTAAATATAAGACCCAAAGGTCCCCACTATAGTTTTTTATGAAAGCTTAAAAGAAATCCGACAAGGAAAAGGCAGAGACAAGAAAAGCAAGAAGCTGCCTTTACCAAATTCGGTTTCAATGAAATGAAATTTTTCATTGATAATTTTCCATAAGCATTATCAACATAATTACCTGCCAATTTGTCTAGCCCCATCTGAAGCTCCCAAAATTCCCCTCAATTTTGGCAGGTGCATCTTTCTCTATACCTTGTATTTTTTGGTTCTGATGTACCTGCTTACTTTGTCTTCCTATTTAAACTGTGCATAATTGTTTAGATAAATAAATTACCTTGATTTCCTATCTATTTCTGTTCCAATTCATTTGAATGCTGATCGGAATTTGATGGGTACCGGTAGGAAGGGTTTAATCCTATAATATAAGTTTAATGAGAAAATTGTCCCTTTCTTTATCTGAAATTCTAATTCTTTTACATGACTTTTTTTTTTTTTTTTTTTTTTTGATGGGTTCCTGTTTCTTGGATTTATGATCTTGATTAGTCGAAGAAACCATTTTGACAGTTGGGTTTTGGACTAATATGGATGTACTCAGTTGAGTGATATCTAATCTCCCTGCCAAGTTATTTTTCTTACTTTCCTCTCGTGGTTATGCACAGCTTGCCGCGAATTTGTATAACTTTATAGTGATCTTAATAAACTTTATTTGGAAATGCTGTCTTTATGGGGAGTTTATGGATGAAATTAGACTGCTTAAAGTTTGGATGTCAAGCGAAATTCTATTAGTAGTTGTTTACATAGAGGTAGATTTAAGATTTAAAATTGATATGCTTTTTGGATATGGGAATTCCTCAACTAGTTCCAACAGATTTTAGCTTAACTGTTTTTATCTGAATATTTTGCTCAATGCATGGAAGTGATTAAAATCATCTTGGAAGGACTTTTATACAATTAACCTTTTTTATCTGAAGGTCGAGAATTGCATGGTGGTGATCAGAGTTAAACTTTTGATATGATTCCCATGTGGTTCATTTGACCAACTGTCTTCTGCTAGTTACTAGTCCCCGATCTTCCTAAAATTATAATTTTATAGGTTCCTGAACTCACATTGTACTTGATAAGGTGATGGCGGGTGCAGAAGGTATTGATCTCTCAGATTTAAAATCCCAATTGTCTCAAACAGACGTTACTTGGAAGCTGGAGATGGAGAAAAGCCAGTCCCAAGTGGATGCTTTGCAAGCAAAACTTTTGGAGGTAAAAGCTTATATTCAGGGATCAGAAGAAGATACAAACAGGGAGTTAGATGTTCTATGGCATAGAGTGAAAACTGCTTCAACATTGATGACGTACTTGAAAGCTAAAGCCAGGGTCATGGCTGTTCCAGATTTGGCCCATTCTTCATGCGGTATCAAAGAACTAGATGGAGTAGGTCTTGTTGATAAAAATGGGATACCATTATCCAGTTGGTCTAGGGATGTTGATCTCTTGTCTTTTGATGATGCTGATGATGAATTATGGATTAGACTTTCGAGTAAACATGGTCGCCTTGATGAACAAGATGGATCTTATATGAGTGAATTACTCAGAAGCGTACAATTGGTTACAGATGTTATGGAAAGTCTTGTCAAGAGGATTATAATGGCAGAATCTGAAACTGCTATAGAGAAAGAGAAGGTAACAGTAGGTGAAGAAGAGATTAAAAGGAAGGCGCTCCAGATTGAAAACATGTCTACTAAGTTAGAGGAAATGGAAAGATTTGCTCTGGGTACAAATCTTATCCTGACTGAGATGAGGCAGAGAGTTGAAGATTTGGTTGAAGAAACTTCTAGACAGAGGCAGAGAGCTGCAGAAAATGAGCAGGAGCTTTGTCGTGTTAAGAGAGACTTTGAGTCTCTGAAAACCTATGTCAGTAGTCTCATTAGTGTGAGAGAAACAATTCTATCATCAGAAAAGCAATTCCAGACAATTGAAAGGCTTTTTGAGCGGTAAGTATTCCCCTTTCATCCAAAGAAATTTCCATAATCATAACATGCTGACCTACGTGTTTCTTTATTTCCTGGCTATACAGTGTGTCTGTGATGCATGAAGTTTACTATTAAATATATTACTTTTCTCACTTTCATAGCACTGCATCTTAATACTTGCCGTGCATACAAATGTCCAAGCACAACTTCTTCCTGTGTGTTCGAATAATACTTGCCTTGCGGCTTGTGTATAATTATTATTTTTTTTGAGTCAAAGGTAACCATAATTATTGAAATACAAATTCACAAGAATAAATTAACTGCATATCATTGGTGTGTCGTTTGGTAAAAATTATTGTGATAGCTCCATTAATTGCTTCATTGTTTCTCTTGTTTGGCTGTTTATCCTTTCGTGTGTGTAGGAGTAATATATTTTTGTGTTTCACCTTAAGGCAAGTGTTGATTTAAAGGGAGTGCAAGCATGGATATTCATTGTTGTTTAAGTGTTAAACTTTTTTTTCTTCTTCTTTTGGGTGTGGTTGATTTAGATCATTAATACCATGCTGGACTCTTGGACAAGCTTAGTGCTTTAACGTCCCTTTTAAGCAATCTGGCTATTGTAGGATCTTGTTCTTGTAATGATCCAGGGCTGTCATATTTCTCCTTTTTTATTATTCTCCAGGCTTGGGTGGGATGGGGATCATTTGAATCTTAACAGTGTTGGTCATTGTTCAGTGCTAAGGGCTGGGACCATTTGAATTAACAATGTTGGGCATTGTTCACGTGATGTTTTCGGGGATAATTGCAGTAACTTCCAGATGTAAGGCAGATATACCATCTGAAAACTCTCTAAGGGGTGAGAATTAGGGAAAAGATTGAGAAGTGATTGGAAAAGCTTGATTATTCAAGATTGGTTGGGTGTTTATACTAGTTTTTCGAGAATTTATACTAGTTACTAGCTTACAATAATGTAAGATACTGATTCTAGGGAATAAAACATATCTTAATCTATGGTTGATGTCTCCTCATGTGGTTTTAGACAATTTTTACCATATGAGCTAGCTTTTGAGGTTGAGTTAGGCCCAAGGTCCATTTTTAATATAAATATTTGTGAGAAATTAGAACAATCAGTCGAAGGAGCAGAGGTTAGAGCCTTTATATAAAGTGCATGTGCTCTAATGGCGCAAATTGGCCAAAGAACACAAAACTAAAAGAATTTCTCAAATTTTCATAAAATTAAAGGGTAATTATAAAATTTCTCAATTTTTTTTTGTATATGGGTGCCGAGAGTTGCAGAATGGCACCACAATAACCATATTGCCCATCCTGGTTATGCTGTGATGGCGCACTGGGTGGTTACATAGCAGTCCAGAAACTAAAGAATATCAAAGTATAAAAACAGCTTAATGATGCCAGAATGAAATAGTTGAGAATTATTAGTCTCATAGAGACCACAAAACAAGAAAGAAGGTTTTACTGCTAATTTGGAACACCTTAATCCAATATAAGGCAATAATGGGTGTCAGATTCATCAATTTTAAAACCTAGCTCTCTCAAATTTTTATTAATAGAAAAAGTTATATTCTCTATCTTATGATATAAAGTTTATTCTTTTTCTTTTGAGAATGTTTGTTCTTTTTTTTTTGGGTGAAGTAATTAAAATGTATTAGAATGGCATCAAGAAGATGCAGAGGTTACAACTAAGCATGGAAGAATGTTTGTTCTTTTTGAGAATGAAGTTGAATAATCTTTTTCTAATTGATAATTAATTGAAATTTAGAACTTTTGAGATGCTAAATATTCGAAATGATAGCTTCATTCGCAATATCCTGCATTTCATTACTCTGTTACTCAACCCAATTAGCATCTTTAAGTCATTGGGTAGCTGTATGACCAAGCAACAAAGTAGTACAGAACAAAAGAGAGCACGGACTAGGATGAAGTTTCATCTGATTGTAATCTAGCGAATACCACTAGTCCTTCTAGATTTATTTGAGCTAATATAAGCTTTAAACTTTGTGCTCCTTTTTCTGCTGTGCTCCGGCTCACTGCTCTTACAACTAGCTTAGTGGGATTTTGTCAGGTTGGCTTTCCCAAATGGTCATGAATCATAATTTTGTAATCCATTCTACTGCTTTGGTTTTGAATTACTGCATTGTTTTTTGTCTGAAGACTTGTTCGTCATCTAATTAATGCATGAATATAGAATTCTGACCACCATATTAGTGGTACATATTTATTGTGTAGTATTCATCCTCGTGAGAATATGACTGCAAAATTTTCTTATATCCCAATCGGCACGAAATGTTAAAGCTGGAATAATTCGATTAACTAATTTTTCATCATCCGGGAAATATTGTGTGCTGAGTTTGTTTTATGTAAACCAGGCTGGTCGCCAAGACAACACAATTAGAGACTGAGAAGTTGCAGAAAGAGACTGAAGTACAAAAACTGATGGAAGAAAACGTGAGGTTGACTGCTCTACTTGATAAGAAAGAGGCACATCTTTTAGCCATGAATGAACAATGCAAGGTTATGGCACTAAGTGCTTCAAATATCTAGTTCAGTGTGTTTAGACCCTTTGTTTTTTGTGTCTTTGTCATGTTCAATGATCTCACCTGCTGGCCCTCCAGCTTAAAAAGGTGAATGCAGCAACTGAATTCTGCAAAACTTTGTATCTAGTAAATGCAACTTTGAGAGGAATCTTTCTACCCCCTTGTTGTCTTGTACTGTCTCATTGATAAAATGCACATTTGTTTTTAAATCTAATGGAAGAATTAGATTGCAGCCCTGTTTGGTGCCTTGTCTTGTACATCTATGACGAATTCTGTTCATTTTTCTTTTCATTTTAGTGAGGATGGCAGTCAGACAATGGTATTGATATAATGGTATTTGTTCTTTTTCCATTTTTTTTGATAATTGGCATTGGTATTTGTTGTTGAAGTATGCTGCGCTTCAAGAATAACGCCTTGCTCCAATGCCTAAATTAGTGATGTACCAAAGTTCAGTTTGAACTGGTGGGCACGCACAACAAAAGAAAAAAGCACCTTGATTACTTGATTAAACATGTATGTTTTATACATCTTTTCAATCTCTAAGGTGTTTGGTTGCCTTGAACTCTCAAATCTCACGTGTAGAACTTCTTGATTCAGAAATATTGTTAATGCAAGGGACATCACATGACAACTCTCTCTTTCAATGTCTTTGATTCAAGTGAAACTAAAATTGGTGAAAGAAAATAAATAATTAATTCAGTCGTGTATTGTATGACTCCATGTATATGCTAGATAGAATAATCACATCAATTCTCTTATTTTTCGAAGTGCAAGGCGAGATGAAAGGTCTTCTTTTCTTTTATTTCTTCCCCTCTAAAAAAAGAGATTTGATGTTTGGGCACTATCTGTTTTTAAATTTAAATTATTTCTGATTATTAAAATAAATGATTAAATTAATTATTTCAAGTATAAAACAAAACAAAAAGTACTCTCTTCGTGCCAAGAAAGAATTACACGTTTCCATGTACAACCTTCATCAACAATCTTAATTTTGTATTTAGAATGTTGAAAAATACAGTCACATTTAGAAACTGCATAAAGTCACTAAGCATTATAATTTTTTATAGTTAAAAGTATTTTTAAAAGTTCAATAGTATCATACTAATTAAAAGCAAAATAATTTGACTTTGCAAATAATAGTAATCCTTTTTTGTTAGGAAGGAGATTCAGGAGCACTTAGAATTAATTACTCCAATAAGAAGGATAAATACTTAAAAATTAGTGAAATTATCTTAGTCCAAATATGATAATCTTAATAAAATTCACATATGATAATGGTTCCTTAATTCCGTAGAAAAGATGGAAAACCCAATCGGTATTTTGGAAGGATGCGAAACCAGAATTAGGACATTCTTTGTTGCATGCAAATGCAATAAACTGTATACTAACTTATTACCCCAAAACCCCATGCGTTTCTTTATTCCCACCTGATTTCATTTCACCCACGCAAAAGTTTCCCCTTTTCCTGTAAAACCCTAATTCCCAATTTCCTCAACGTTAGTCAAAACAACCTTAATTTCCTTAACTAGGTTGTTTTGAATGTAAAAAAAAAAAAATGCCTCTCAATTCGCCTGCCATGACGCAGAATGAGAGTGAGCTAGGTGAAAATGAATCTGATCCAAGGTCACAGATCACCAAAATTACTAACCCTTCTGAAGATTTTGAGAAAAAGGCATGTTTTTTCGTTTACCTGATAAACTTTTTAGCAGCCCTTGTCGGTATTTTGTTGGTGTATTCTATGCTTCTAACCCCTATGTTTGTGCTAATGTTGGTTCAATAATGTCTCCTGTTAGGATTAGCACTGTTGCAGATGACAATATCGTACTATTCATTTCACTTTTTATCTGCAACCGAAAAGTTGGGGTTAGATGCCCTGTTTTTGATAATTTTGTGGTGCTTCTTCATTTTTCATTCAACGGGATACCATAATATTTCCTCATGTTGCTTATATATGTGAGTTTGATGAAGTTTTCAGTGTTATATGGTACTCCTTCCCTCCCTTCACTTTTACTTGTCACGTTTCCCTTCTCGAGAGTCAATTTGACTAATCTTTAGAGCTAAATTGAATTAGATTAATTCAATATTTTAAAATGAAAATTTGGATGTTCAAAAACTATATGAAAAATATTGGAAGTTGCAATTAGTCTCATATTAATATGGTGAAAAAATATAGTAGTAAAATTATGTTGGTCAAAGTTCATGTAATTTGTCTCTCGATAAGTGAAACGTGACAAGTGAAAGTGAACGGAGGGTAGAAGTACATTGGTACTTCCTTGATATTTATGTCTATTGTAGAAACATTTGAGACTTGCGCATTGACCAGTGTTCTCCTCACCTGTCTTCTTTCTTAGCTAGATATATAATTCAATTAGTTCCTGGTGTTACACAGGCTTCAAGCAAGAGACTGAAAGATGTTGAAGTTTATGTCCCAATAGTCTATGGAACAATTGCATTTTGGCTCGGCAGGAAAGCCACTGAGTAAGTGGACATTCTTTTTAGTGCATTTATTTGCTCAGAGTACCATGCTTCTTGAGACAAAAATAACATATGGGTTTGTCAATCAGAACTCAGTCGCATAGGTGGACAATATATGTTCGTGGGGCAACAAATGAGGATCTTAGTGGGGTTATCAAGAAAGTTGTTTTTCAATTGCATCCAAGCTTTAATAATCCTGTGAGAGTGGTAGAATCACCGCCCTTTGAGTTGTCAGAATGTGGTTGGGGTGAATTTGAAATTGCGATATCCCTTCACTTCCACGATGATGTTGGTGAGAAGAAGTTGGATTTGTAAGTTCTTCACTCTGTGCATTAGCTTCTTTTTCTTTTTAAACTTTGCCAGGCAGTGTAGATATACTTTCACTGTTTTCTCTGCAGGTATCATCATTTGAAGTTATATGCAGAGAATGAGCCTGGTCCCCAGTCAACAAAGAAACCTGTTGTTGTCGAAACCTACAATGAGGTTGTTTTCCCCGATCCTCCTGAGGATTTCTTTTCTCGTATCCAGAACCATCCTGCAGTAGTCGTGCCACGGCTTCCTGCAACGTTTAAGTTGCCTCCTGGTAAACGTCTTCTTTACTGAGATCTTTAGGCGCTGCTGCTGGAGCTACTTAGTCCTTTCAGTTTGTAATTTTCTACTTTATGTTTAGCACCAATTGAGGATCTGCACGAGTCGAAGAGAGGTGATACAAAAAGCCATCCTCTTAGTCAGTGGTTCATCAATTTCTCTGAGGCCGATGAACTCTTAAAACTCACAGCAGCTCGTCAGAGGGTGAGCTTAACTTAACTATCTCTCTCTCTCACACACACAAACATATGCAGACATGTTTGGTACATCTAAACTTTTTTGTGCATCTAAACTTCTTTGTGTAAAAAACATTCATTCTCATAGATAGTAGAAATCGTGTGTGGCTGTTCTACCTCCCTTGAGGGAAAGCTGGACGCTTAGTTTTAAAATACTGAAGCTGAGAAGCAACATATTGTTATTTAAGCTAAATTATATATTGGTGACGGAAGCACCCAAAGGTGTGGCCTAGTGGTCAATAAAGTGGGTCAAGAACCATGAGGTTTTGGATTTAAATCCCAGTGCAGGCAAACACACTAGGTGATTTCTTCCCCTCTGTCCAAGCCTTTGTGGACAGAGTTATCCATTATCTATGTTGATGGAAGGTAGTAACTGACCCGTCAAATTAGTTGAGGTGCGCACAAGCTAGCCCCAACACCAAGGTTATGAAAAAATATATTGGTGACATAAATTATGTTAATTCAACTTGAGAGTGTTCACTTTCATCCCTATATAAAGGGCAGCCCGGTGCACTAAGCTCCCGCTATGCGCGGGGTCCGGGAAAGGGCCGGACCACACTTTCATCTCTATATAAAGTTTGTATTTTAACTTTTCATTTTTGGATGAAATGTAGACCAGAAGTTTGTTCTCCAACACACATCGGATGAATGAGACTTATGTTTCAATATTTTCCCTTAAGCTTTAATTTCTCTTCACAGTCATTAGTTCTCTAACTTGTGTCTTCAGTACTAGAATCGAATTCTCAACTTCCATCTGACCTGGATAAACTGTCTTGTCTAGACCTGAGAGCGTCTTTTTCTCCTTTAGACGGTCATTAGGGTTTTAAGGGGAGCGTCAAGCATATGAATGCTTTTGGTTCTTAAGAGACCTAGTTCTTTTTGTTTATCAGAGAAGTAGATGAATACTTTCACTAAAAAATGACGAAGAAGAAGAAAAGCAAATGATTCCTTAACAAAAAAGAGAAGAAGAAGAGAAGCAAATGACTAGTTAATAAAAATAACCCAATTTCAGCATGGTAACGATAATGGTCAGAGCTTCAGGCATTGGCTACACTGTGCAAGTTATTCAAATCCTTAATAGAGGAAGTCATAACATTGCAAGTCACAAGTGTATATAAGTGCCTCAAAATGCAGTAAGTATATGTAAAGGCTTCAGTTTGAAGGAAATTAGTTGCTTTGTCAACAAGTTTACAGCTGGCAACAACAGCCTTCTTACCTTGATCTCTTCTGTGTGGTTTGCGAGCGATTGTACAGGAGCCGGGTTTACCCTGTGCGCACCCAAAGGGTAGTGGCTGTGGGTTCCCTTGTCATAAAAAAAGGAGTTTATAGTATGAGTAGTTTTCTATCAGCTAATTGATTGGACATTGGTCTATCAGCTAATTGATTGGATATTGGTCTGACAGGTGCAAGCTCACATTGTTAAGCTGAGGAGGCAGTTGAGTGTGATGGATGAGCTACCCCCGACACTCAAACTGGATTCTGATTAGAGTATGTACATGATTGGTCGGTCGCATAAAGAACTTGTGATGTTCTTTTGTACATGTTGACAAGCTCAGTTAGTGGAAGTTCATCTTCTTTCTCCATCCGCGTCTCTTTGTTAAAATCTCCACTTGATCCCTCTACTACTCCCTACCCCACCCCGTTCCCCTCCTTTCATTTCTATCTCCTCCTTATGCTGTGTAGGACAGGCTGTGCGATGTTCTGGATAACTTCTAAGGATATTTTCTATAACATCTAGCATAGTTGTGTTAGTCTGGTGTCACTGTAAAGAAGAATGTTATCGCGTTTATGGTTAAAATCTTGAATTGGTGCAACTGCTCCCCCAGTGATAGGTTTTCACGCAATGCTCATCAGATTATTGTTTTTCATGTTTTAAATTTTTGACTTTTTCGGTTGGACTACTCTTCACATTGGTAGTTATGTGACAGGTCTTCTCAATTTTAAGTCTTCTTGATTTTAACATGGTCTTTCCACGTCCATGTCTCATTAACTATGCTCTTGTTGTTTCTGATATCTGTGTGGGGTTGCTGTGTGAACTATAGCATATACTGTGCAGTCAGCTGTTTCTTTTGTTTCTATATGTGAGACTATGCACTTGGATAAGTCCTTTTGACTCTACTTATTTTCTGTAACACACTTCCATTTAATGTTACGCCATCAACTTTTTGCAAAGAGAAGCCTGGGTGTGATAAATTATCTTTTTTACTAATGGTGTTGAATAAGCATGTATAGATACTCTCTGGTTGATGTTGAAACTAAAGAACGACATTTCAATTACCATATTGCTTTTGCTCGTGACAACCTTTCAACATATTTAGTATCAATAGTAGAACAATTCTTTAGCTGCTGAGTTTTGCCTCTTTGTTATCTGGTAGTGAATGGCAGCCTATGAGACCTTTTTTTCCCGTTTTGTACTCAGTCCTGGTACTTAACGCTGACAGTCTAACGTGTTTATCCTCTGCAAGAAGGTAAACTAATTAGCAATAGCAGTACTCTCAAGTACCTTTTCAGTTTTGGTGGTATGATTGCATAATGAATATATAATTAGCTGGTGAAAATAAGCAGCCCTACTAAATATCATCCAAGGCCCCATATAGAATTGCTGTTCCAGAAGGCTTCAACTTGGAAGCAATAGTTAAGAGTGTGACGGTCATTTTGGAACGTTATATTAGTGACCAACTTGGACATATATGCATAGATCTTTTTCATTATTACAAGGGAAATCTTGTGGGCTAGTGTCGTGGTGGTTCCTTTTTTCATATTCAGAGCTTGGATAAGAAAGAAATAAGAGTTTTTTATGAATAGTGTGGTCAAAATCCATAATAAAGTCTAGCCATAACAACCTTATTGATTATTTTAATGCATAACTATCTTAGTTGCAGATGTGTGACGCTTGGAGTTATCGTTCATGATCCCGTCCCTTGAAGAATTTGTGATTTGTTTCCAGGGACTTGAAAATTCAATTTCCTCGTTAAATTCTCCGATCCAAATGGCAGGGAATTTTCATATGTATATATTTTCTTGTTGAAGGAAGCTCTGTGTGAATCACTTCGCTTGGGAAAGGACAAAGAAAGGGTCATCAATAATTTCTTTTAGTTAGTAATTTGACTAAGACTGGCTTTCCTCGAGTTTCAAATTGAGGGACATGTTTCTATTAAAATTTTCAATCTTATTCTACCTTTTTTTCTGATGAAGTAAGAAGTTTCCATTAAGAAAGGCAACTGGGAGGTGCCATTTTACAAAAGCAAAAGCTTTTGAGCAAAAACAAAAGCTAGTAAGCTTTTGGAGAGGAAACTAAGTTAGACTATGCAAGAACCATGGAGCTAACAGTCCAGGTAATTATCAATGCTATTAACAGGGGAGTGAAAGCTCCAACTGAACAAAACTACTAAACATCTAGCTTTTAGAGTATGAAGAGCAGTTGAAATCCCATCAAAACACCTGCGGTTTCTCTCATTCCAAGTAACCCAAAAAATGACGGCAGGAACCATCTTGCAGACCTTTTTGATGGCTTTGTCAACTCTCCAATGATTCAATCTTATTCTGCTATGTTTAATTATATGTAATCTATTATCATCGGCTGTCTAGTTGTAATTGTTAGTGTGAGATTACTGCTCAATTTCTCTAAGTAATTTTTTGTGGTTTCCTTAAAATTCACTAGAAATTAAACAAAAATTCACACTTTCCGATATTCGTATTTCGAATCGTACAAGGTAGGACAAATCAGGGCTATCATTGCTGTAGGAGTTGAGAACTCAGATGTATTAGCAGCCTCCGTCTTGTTTCATCTTTACATGAGGTCACGAAAAAACAAGAGTAACATGGCTTCACATGCTTACTCAAGTTTTACGTTATCGCTATCTACACGTAGGAAATGCTATTTGCTTGTGTTTTAATAAGTTTGTTGGTCCTTGCCCTCTGCTGATTATTCTCCTAGCGTCTATTAGCCATTCTTTAGACTTTACTACCGCATTTTTAAACTATGCAGGGGCTCAAAGCGGACAATATCACTAGAGGCTAGGTTGTTAGTTATTCTTGACCCGAAACTTCATTTATTTCTAACTATGGAATCAAATATGCGGAAGGGGAGCATTGGCGTAACTGGTAAAGTTGCTGTCATGTGACCAGAAAGTCATGGATTCGAGCCGTGACAATAGTCTCTTGTAGAAATGCACGGTAAGGCTGCATCCAATAGGCCTTGAGTCCGGCCCTTCCCTGGAACCCGCGCATAGCGGGAACTTAGTGCGCTGGGCTGTCCTTTTTTTATGGAATGAAAGATGCTTATGCATCAATACCTATATTTTTAGGTTTTACTATTATCAAACTGGAACTGAAATTTTTTTTTTTCTAACTAATTTCTAAACATAGGCCTGGGATGATTTATTTCTGAGAATATTGGAAAACTAGCACAGACAAATAAAGGCAGCTTCTGGGCCTCAGCACATGTGAAAGACTGAAAGCATGAAACTTTTTATAAACTGTCAGCAGAATAGAAGACTGAATAATAGTTGTGCTCGTTTGTTATTTCAGAATGCATGTCTGCTTTGGCATTTTTTTCCTTTAAATCTTTCAGGTAGACATTAACAGTACGTCAGTTTCTGTATTTATGTGCTTATTATGTTGATACTGAGCTTCAGCAGGGTCACATGCTAGGTTTTATGATGTTGAGACATTTCATTTTCACCTTGCTGGCAAACAACAGACGATGCTTTCAAAGGACTGGATGAACAAGTACAAGGATATGTCTTAGTTGTCATAAAGTGGACAAAAAATATTACTGTGATTTCTTTTTATCTGATCAGGGCGGAGCCACAACAGAACCAACAAGTTCTGCATAATCCAGTAGGTTTGGCCCAAATCCTACATTTGTAATAAGAGATTCGTCTAATATGTATAAATAATTTATTCAGAACCTAGTAAACAAGAACGTTTGTGGTTTAAAATCCATGAACTTAAAATCCTGGATAGATAAAAGTATCCGATGAAATAGTTAAGATTGACCTGACACCGCCATTATTAGAAAACAAAAAACAAAAGACTGAATGAAGCAGAAAACTGGCTTTTCTTTTGAGTGACAATTCTAAATGATTAGTCGATGAATGACACTTACTATAGGATAAGTTATTATGTCGAATCAGGAGTTGCTGTCCTTGGCATTTTTAAAATTCCTAAATTCTCTTATTCCACATAATGAATTTTATTTTTTGTTCTTGCACCAGTATAGGATCAAGTCACTCTGCATCAATTCACATGATACACGTCATGTAGAATAGACAAATCTAAATTTAAACTTAAACACATCTCAGCTGTATGGTTTCTCACTCTTAAGAGGGACAAGAGTGGATAAGGTCATAATGAAATTCCTTAGGCGAACGAAGATGATTTTATTGGACATTGAGTGGGTTCACATTTCATTTGTCCATCAATTCTTTCTTTCGTTATCTCTTCACTAGAAGAATATTGCAATCTATATACCTCCACAAGATGAGCCTAGTGAAGTTAGGTGGGAACTAGAGTCGTGGAAGACAAATTAAAGGTAACGTTATCAAATAGTCGATCAGTTATATAAGTTTAACATCGGATATAACAAGTTTATTAATTGAAGATTTCAGATTAAATGCTCAGCTCTACCGCCCATAATAGAAATGAATCCTTCTGTGGTGCAAGAAAAGAGTCAGGCGGCATGTGAGGAGGCATATTACAGAACTAATATGATTGAATAAATGAGTTCTCGCTAATTACTTAATTTTAAGACAGTATATTGACACCCATAATCCAACAACATGGTAAAAGTAGGAGAACTCCAAGTTGGTTCACATCATCTCACAAGATGGAAAACATTTAGGGTCAAATCTAGCTATATCAAAGTTGAAAACTGCAGTACATTAGTTTGTCATCTCACTCTCAGTGCTTTTACCTTTTGTACAGACTAGTTGCATGTTCAATCCTAGGTGATACTTTGTGTCCCCAAAGTGAACATTTCAATCCTCTCATAAAAATTGATAAAATAAAATAAAAAATGAATCCTACATGAACATAAAAGTAATAGGGGATCATTATGATGAGAATTTTGTTGTCGTTTCATAACTTAAGTGACATTCACGTGGGTAACAAAAAGTGAAAGAAAGCAAACTATATTTCTGAAAATACGGTCAATCTCGTCAGTCTTTAGTTTAATTGCTGCTTACGCTCCCCTAAAGAAAATTATATACTCAATTAACGACTATAATTCTCATCTTATGGGTTGTTGGGAATAAATTTGGATGTGTATTAAAATCAAACTCCTCAAAGAATTGAGGATTTTGGAACATTTGACTAAGACTTAGGGCCATGAATGGGACTGGCACTGATGAAATAGCGCTGTCATTTATACTATTTTTTCAAAAAATTTGATGATTGATGTCCTTGGCTGTAGGGTGATTTCTGACTATCTAACGTGGTGGTCCAATACTTCTATGGAAACTTTGTTATTGTCCATCCATCGTTTTTATAAGTTGAAACATGAATCAAATTGGCAAAAACAGGGGTCCTTATAGTTGTGTACAAATGGTTTTAAATGTTGAAAATCATTATCTCAATAATGCAGTACTGGAGTATTATTTATTACTCTAGTGTTCTATATTGTGTGGTGTTGACTTGTCTTTAATCCAACACCATTGGCAACGTCAACCCATATTCTATCCTTGTTAATTTTAGAAGAAAATATTTGTCCGTTGATAATTACGAGTAGGGACACGTGCCGGTGCCATGTGAATATGATGCTGTTGTAAAACTAGAGAGCAATGTATTTTGGTAGATTATCATCAAATCAGCTAAAAGATAAATGCTCCAAATTTATATTCTCATTTCTCTTTTGAACCCGACGAGACATCAGTCTGACGCATAAAGAATTACATATTCAATAATTGTTATTCACCTCAACAACGGCAACAACAACATACTACATACCCAATGAAATATCACAATGTGAGGTTTGGGGAGAGTAACGTGTATGCAGACCTTACTTCTACCTCAGAAGATAGGGAGACAGTTTCCGAAAGACCCTCGGCTCAAGAGAAAACATGACGAGAAAAGATCAGATAAGCACAAAAAGTTCAAAGTAATATGCGAAAAAGCCATGATAAAAGCAGTCTGAGAAAAAGAAGCAATAGATATCAGAGATAAATAAGATAATCGAAGTAGAAGAAACAACATATAGTAGCAAGAATCAAATGACAATAAACTACAGATCAAAGCTATGACTACTAGACAAGTAGAGGTGTCGAAAATGGTGCACTTACCTAAACCAAACTTAAAGGGCCAAAGAATTAAATAAGCTAGGACGGGCTGACCCTTTTAATTGAAAGGCCTGTAAAATGGCAACCCAACCCATCCCTAAGCGGGCCGACGGGCCGACCCTTTAAGTTTTTTCGTCTTCCGAAATAACATTTTCTAAGTGATTTTTGGTACAATTTGAACATGAAACTTTTGCAATATGAAATAGAAGAAACTTTTGCAATATGAAATAGAATCTTCTACCACCCATTCTTGCGCAAATCCATATCACAGAAGAAGAAAAAAAAGAACAAATATAAATTATTATTTTTAATCATTAATTCAGATCACGTTCAAAAGAAATTAAACATAATATAAATTCTAAGACTGAAAAATATTACTCCACTTTCTAATTACTACTTAGTAGTAAGTACATTCTTTTTTCTCGTTACTTTTTATTTAATTTACTTACATTTTAAAAAAAAATTATTTATTTATTATTCTTTCTCGCCTTCAGGCCGGCCACCCCCAACCCCCGAGGCCGCCCGGCCAAGAGAGGCCAAGCTTCGAGCCTCACTTTTATACGCTAAAGAAAATCTTAGCTCAACCCTACTTAAATAAAGGGTTGGCCGCTATTCACGGGCCCAAGCCCATATTGATAGCCCTACTAGTACAAAGTGATACGCGGCACTACCTACTAGCGTTCTACCTTAGTCTGAGTCCTCCATAACCTTTTATCTAAGGTCATGTCCTTGGTAAGCTGGAACTGCAACATGTCCTGTCTAAGCACCTCTCCCCAATTCTTCTTCGGCTCACCTCTACCTCTTCTGAAACCATCCATAGCCAACCTCTCACACCTTTGCTCTGGAGCATCTGTGTCTCTTCTCTTCACATGTTCAAACCATCTTAGCCTCACTTCTCGCATCTTATCCACCACCGATGTCACTCCCACCTTATCCAAGATATTTTCATTCATAATCCTATCTCGCCTGGTGTGCCCACACATCCATCGCAACATTCTTATTTCCGCAACTTTCATCTGTTGAATGTGAGAGTTCTTGACTGCCCAACACTCCGCCCCATACAACAAAGCCGATCTCACTATCACTTTGTCATTCACGTCATAGATTATAATTTGTTACATATCTTATAATAATGGAGTAGTAATATTTTACGTCATGGATTCATGTGAGAAGAAATAATATAATTAACGGCAAAGGAGTATGATATTGTCTCTAATTGTAATTTTACTAGATGGCCATTTTCATAGAATGACATGTAATAATTTGTACAAAAAAAAAAAAAAAAATCAACACTCCCCTGGGTCCATTCTATTTGTCATGTGTTTTTGTAACACGTCTCTTAAAAAAATATTAATTAAAATGGTATACTTATTTATTATTTAATCTCAATTTAATAGAGTTGATTTCTCATATGATCACACAACTAATTAAGAAGTTATTACTCAAAAAGACACTTTCTTTATTGAAGGAAATTGGAATCAAGAAGATGTGACCATTTGAGAAATTCACCCCAATTTAATACTACTTTCTTTTCACCACATTAATGTCAATTCACATTTATTAAGTAAGGGTAAAGATGAAAACTAATAATTAATCATATCTTGATTTTTTCAAATAACAACTAATTTGGATTAATTATTTTTAGTAAGCACGATAACTAAATGGACAGGAGGGAGTAGCCTTTTGACTTTTATAACTGGCATAATCATAGTTCACAGGAATATTAATATGTAGTAGTACTAAGAAAGGGAAGGATTAACGATTTATTCAGTGTGAGATATCACATTACTAGAGAAATCTGAATGTTGTCCGAATAAAGTGGCTTCAGCTGTTAGAGTATCGCTTTCATACTGCGAGAGTTATTAGTTCAAATCTAATAATTTTAATTATCTAAAAGGCTAACATTAATGCATATTTGAGTAAATTAAAATATTAGAGAGTCCCTAATATTTTCAACTTAATGTTTAGGTACTAGGTCTCCAAATTGAGTAATGTATATGGGAAAACGTTTTTTTTTATTAGATTCATAGAGTTATATTTCTTCCTTTTCTCTCTATTTAAGGAATTTTCTATATTCAGCCTCTGTTAGCCACAATAAGAGATGAGATCACTTATTTTTTATTATAAAGAAAGAAACGGAAGAAACATATGACACTGTTATATAAAGGCGTAATAGACAGAAACAGACGGATTATTTAATTGGAAAGTCACACGAATACAACTTTTTCAAATAGTAATTAAAAAGATTACAACTATTTTCAAAAGATTACATAAATACAAATTATTTATAATTTTAACTTCTTAATTATAAAAATATAAATTTTTACATTCTTAAAATATTAATAATACTTAATTTTAGGAGTTACTACCATTAATGCATATTCATTTTTTACTTTCTCTTTCTTTCAAAATCATTAGAATGTAATTTTCCAAATAAACATAACAGAATCAACTTCAAATCCCATATTCCATCTACCGTTTTAAAAAGACTTTTTTTCTTTCGTTTCCTCCTTTTTATTCTTCTTTTTTTAATTTCACTTGATGATGATTCAATTATTTTTTTGTGACTAAAAGAAATTATTTGAATATATTAATATTAAGAAAAGTACATGAAAAGATATGGTATAAGAAGTGTACATGAAAATATACCTTAAAAAGTATATGACATATTCAAATTGGTGTATTTAACTGAAAAGATGATAACAAAAATATTTGTGAATATAATAGTAGAAATTAATATATTTAAGTTTGTATATTATATATAGTATATAATATAATAATATTATTTGTGTATATAGTATATAATATTACGATATACCTAATATATGAATATATTACTCCATGTGCCAACCAATTGTACTCTACAATAACATATAAAATATACAATATACAATATATAGAAAGAATAATATAATTACTTATGGATTACCACCAAAATAACATCTTAATTAATAATTGACACCCTATCCCATAAAACGTGGCTTCCTTTCTGCAAGATATTAATTATTCAATTTTTTTCTCTCTCTTCCATGAAATAGGAAAATTAACTCAATTAAATTTATATTTGTATATATTTAATATAATAAACAACATGTGCCTAACATATACAATAATGTATGTTTACTATACATAACAAATTATTTTATATATAGTATATACTAGTTAATATACATTGAAAATAATATTATATATAGTATATAATGGTGAAATATACGTAATATATAAGTACAAGAATATATAGTTGTTCAAGGAATTGTATAATATATATCATATAAACAGTAGTGTACTATTTTATGGATTAAAATGCTAGCTGAATATATTGGGATGTTTAGAAAAGTAATTAATGTATTCTGATATTTATTTAATTTGATTATAACTAATATAGGAAACTCCTTATTATTAGCCCTTTATTCATAGCAACATTGTTTTATTTATGGTATAAAATCAAACATATACCCTAAATATATAATATATATTGTACATTATGTAATTTAGTTAATAGTTATAGATTACGAAATATTTTAATTAATTACTTGTATTTATGTAACTTCCCATTATTTAATTTGGTAACATCTGGAGTATATACGGTCCATTTTGTACGTAGA